>NC_084639.1:20519423-20521923 GCF_033978795.1 Nerophis ophidion | reverse complement strand
TGTGTGTGTGTGTGTGTGTGTGTGTGTGTGTGTGTGTGCGCATATATACACACACACGTATATCCATCCATCCATTTTCTACCGCTTATTCCCTTTTGGGGTCGCGGGGGGCGCTGGCGCTTATCTATGCTACAATCGGGTGGAAGGCGGGGTACACCCTGGAAAAGTCACACATATACACACAATTATATATACAAATATATATTTACATATGTGTATGCATATATATAAGTATAAAATTGTATATATGTACATATATATGTATGTAAATATATATAAATATAAAATTATATACGTATATATATATGTATATATAAATATAAAATTGTATATATGTACATATATGTATGTAAATATATATAAATATAAAATTATATATGTATATATATATATATATATGTATATATAAATATAAAATTGTATATATGTACATATATATATGTATGTAAATATATATAAATATAAAATGATATATGTATATATATGTATATATAAATATAAAATTGTATATATGTACATATATATATATGTATGTAAATATATATAAATATAAAATTATATATGTATGTATATATATACACAAAATTATATGTGTATATATACATGTATGTATATATAGATATAAAATTATATATATGTATATATATAAATATAAAATTATATATATATATATACATGTATATATATATAAATTGGCCCTAGTGTGCGAATGTTGTCTGTGTTGGCCCTGAGGTGGCGACTTGTCCAGGGTATGCACCGGCCTTCCGCCCGAATGCAGCTGAGATAGGCTTCAGCACGGCTCTGGCAGGACCCCAAAAGGAAAAGCGGTAGAAAATGGATATATACACGTGTGTGTGTGTGTGTGTGTGAAATAAAATGAAACTGAAAAAAATGTTAGTCACCATTTTTGTTTCTTAAATATAAATAATTTTTTTAGCTGTATTATGAAAAAGAAACATGGCAAATACCTGTGAAAGTGTCTAGAGTTGAATATCTTATGTATTTGTGTGCACACTACAAGTGTAGACTCGTTTCTACTCATTTTAATTCACTATTTGTGTGTATTATTTTTTTTTTTTTCAATGTGTCTCGTATTATGAGTGGTAGAAATAAAAGTGTGTGTTTGTCACTTCCGCCAGAGGGCGCCCTTCCTCCCCGTCACAACCTGCTTCTGCCGGAGACGCGCTCCCGTCACGCTGAGAGCGCGCTCCCGTGTGCGTGCGCGCCACCCACGGACGAGAGGATTCACCCGGCGTGGCGGCGATTCACGAACGATGCGCTGTTCTCCCCGGTAGCCGCGGCGAGCGCCTCCGTGTCTCCACCGAGAACCAGCGGACATCAGCGCAGGTCTTCGCCGGGTAACGATGGCCAAAAGCGGGACGTTGGTGGTGCTGTGCGCGCTCCTGGGCGGCGTGGAAGTCCGGGACCAGTCCCCACGCAGGATGACACCGTCGCCGGCCGCCTTGGACTTCGGCTACGTGCCCGCGGGGGTCTACGAGACGGTGGCCCACTACGAACCTGGACCCATCGGGATCCTTTTCCACCTGGTGCACACCTGGCTGTGTCTGGTGCAGCCCAACCACTTCCCGCCAGGTGAGCACACCTTGTTTCATTTCTTTTCCCGCCAGGTGTGTTTCGTTAATTGTCTGTCACGTGGTGAACATTCCACAAAGAATATACAAACTAAAATATGCAAGCTAGAAGAAATGTTAACAAAAAGGAGGCGAGATTGCGCAACCTGCGACCACCTGACTTGTTTATTTAAAAAAAAAAATTGACTTACAAAATGGGAAATGTCGACCGGAAGTGTTGTGTTTTGGTGACGTCACGCCGCGCGTTCACGTATTAGTTCTTTCCTGTTATGGTGTTTGAAACACACATGCAATTATAAATATTTTAAATTGTAATATTGTCTTACAGTGCAACAAAATATTACATTTATCATGTGTTTTTTTTTGTTTTTTATTGTTCAAATACTAATGAATACTTAAATATCTGTTAGTAATTCTGATGTTGTCCATCGACTTGTACGCCAGAAAAAATGAAAATCGATTTTATGGTCAGATTTTATTGTTAAAAACAACTTTGGTACCGTTTTTCCATACACAATGATACACTAGGAAAACAATAACTAGATTTTACTGTAAAAAAACAAAAACAATGGTATTTTTTTTCATTCTGTTTATTGATTTTATTTGATATGCCATAACTACGCACATTTTACCGTACAATTCTGGGCAATTTTTTCAGTAAATTCAAAATATGTATTTTTTAATAAATAAAGGCATACACTATTTTTTTACATTATATATATATATATATATATATATATATATATATATATATATATATATATATGTATATATATATATATATATATGTATATATATATATATATATATATATATATATATATATGTATGTATATATATATATATATATATATATATATATATATATATATATATATATATATATATATATATATATATATATATAT
>NC_084639.1:20464423-20511923 GCF_033978795.1 Nerophis ophidion | reverse complement strand
AACATCCAAAAACGCCGAGCTGTAATTTCACCCCGTTAACATGCTTCAAAACTCACCAAATTTTACACGCACATCAGGACTGGCGAAAATTGCCATCCAATAAAAAACTAAACCCCAAAAATCAAAATTGCGCCCTAGCGCCCCCTAGGAAATACACAGACAAAACTACTTGTAACTTTTGTTTGGAATGTCGTAGAGACATGAAACAAAAACCTCCATGTAGGTATGATTTAGACCTACATTTCATACACTCACTTCCTTCAGCAAAAATCAACAGGAAGTTAGCAAAAACCCCTTTAAAACTAAATTTTCCTAAAAAATATCATTTTTGCCAGTGTCAATGTTAAGATACTACGCCGAGTTGCTAAGTCTATCTGTTTGCTAATAGGAGCTACTATCCATCCATCTTCTAATGCTTATCGAGGTTTGGGTCGCGGGGGCAGCAGCCAAAGCAGTCCCGTCCATCGCTGCCTGCAGCTTTAATTATCTATAATTTTACTTTTAGCAAGTCTGAGACGAGTAAAAGCAGCCGCCGGACAAGTGTGTCAACAATAGCAGCATAAGCTGCCCTGAATTGATTAACGTGGACCCCGACATAAGCAAGTTTAAAAACGTACTCAGGTGTTACCATTAATTGGTCCATTGTATGGAATATGTACGGTACTGTGCAATCTACTAATAAAAGTTTCAATCGATGGGTCGCTAAAATAGTCCGTCTGTGTTAGCGCTAATAATAACAATATCACTCAAATGTGGCTAATTTGACTTTTAAATGGAGTATTGCGAGAGGTTTTTTAATGTTTTTAGAGAGCGAGTATACTGAGGCCCCTTCATCGGTTGACTCAATTGTTAGTTGTTTTAATTTATTTTATTTACTTTGCAATTGTTGGATATTCCCAGTATGACTTACCTAATAATATGGTCAGAGTGTCAACTTGTCAAAGGTATTCAGAGCGGAATATTCAAAACGGCCGACTGAATTTGTTGCATTTTGTAACGTTTAGACGGCATTTTCACATACTTTGTGTATTGCAAATACAATTTGGACATGGTTTAATGGATACAATTAAAACATAATTGACCAAAATAAAGCCAAATTGGTTTTTTTCACACTATTGCTACTTTAATACAAGTCACAGATTTATTTGTTTTAAAAGAGCAAAGGCATGCGTTCATTTTTGTTTTGCTTATTTGGAGACACGACATACAGAGTTACATGTTAGTAACGTAATAAAATAAGGTTTATTTTGCCCTGTGACGTTTGAAGAGGATTCCCCAACACTACTTTTTTCCACAAAGTTTTAAATCTGTATCGCCGATACTAGCCAGATTTGAATCGGGATCAGATCGAAACAAAATATCGGAGGTATTGCACATCACTACTGTGAGATTTTATTCTGTTTTGCCCATAAATCATGCGTGGACAGCGCCTTTTAGCTCTTATTTCCAAAACTGTGTACGTTACTGAATTGGGATCTTATGTCCACTTATGTGGACACTTATACTGCCCTCTGGTGGTGTCAATATTGTACAACATACAATGGAATTTTGAAAAAAAAAAAAGGAAAAGTAAGAATTTGCATGTCATTAAACATGACATACACGTTTGTGTACTTATGGACTAAGTACATCATATCAAAAGATGATTTTTAGTTTTTATTCTAATTGGGGTCCAATAAGCCTAAATAGCAAACAGAAATAACAAAAATCATGTAAACAAACAGCTTGGGCCTTAAGAGGTTCATGCATAGGGTTCTAAAGGGGTGTATAGTTTTCTGAAATGTACCACGGGAAGTTAAGCTCGGGAATTTTGGAAATTATTGCCATTTTTTGGATTATTCAAAGTTGGACACCGTCCATTTTATTCTGTAGACTAAGATGAGGAGCTTGTAAAAAACTAATGCAATGTTTAATAGTCAGCTAAAAAATTGGAGTCGTCTTCACCAACCTTTTTGAAAGCAAGAGCTACTTCTTGGGTACTGATTAATGCCAAGGGCTACCAGTTTGATACACACTTAAATAATTTGCCAGAAATAGCCTATTTGCTTAATTTACCTTTAACTCTATGTTATTATTAATAATTAATGATATTTATCTTTGTGGAAACACTGATCATCTTAATGATTTCTCACAATAAAAATATGTACAAACAGATAAATATCAGTATGCAACACTTCATTTTTATATTTTCTCTGAGTGCAAATTTTTCAAATTGAACCATTTTTAAATGATCACTTCTAAGACGGTCTTGGGAAATCACAATATCCCATTTTAACTAACATTTTTTTTACTTTTTACGGAAGTTTTTTTTTGTAGAGAATAAATGATGAAAATAACACTTAATTGAACGGTTTAAAAGAGGAGAAAACACACAAAAAATGAAAATTAAATTTTAAAACATAGTTTTTCTTCAATTTGGACTCTTTAAAATTCAAAATTCAACCAAAAAAAGAAGAGAAAAACTAACCAACTCGAATATTTTTGAAAACATTTAAAAAATTATGTATGGAACATCATTAGTAATTTTTCCTGATTAAGATTAATTTTAGAATTTTGATGATACGTTTTAAATAGTTTAAAATCCAATCTGCACTTTGTTAGAATATATAACAAATTGGACTAAGCTATATTTCTAACAGACAAATCATTATTTCTTCTAGATTTTCCAGAACAAAAATGTTAAAATAAATTCAAAAGACTTTGAAATAAGATTTAAATTTGATTTTACAGATTTTCTAAATTTGCCAGAATAATTTTTTTGAATTTTAATCATAATAAGTTTGAAGAAATATTTTACAAATAAAACAGAAAAACAGAAGCTAAAATGAAGAATTACATTAAAAATAATGTATTATTCTTTACAATAAAACAAATACATTTACTTGAACATTGATTAAAATTGTCAGGAAAGAAGAGGAATGAATTTAAAAGGTAAAAAGGTATATGTGTTTAAAAATCCTAAAATCATTTGTAAGGTTGTATTTTTTCTCTAAAATTGTCTTTCTGAAAGTTATAAGAAGCAAAGTAAAAAAAAAATGAATTTATTTAAACAAGTGAAGACCAAGTCTTTAAAATATTTTATTGGCTTTTCAAATTTTATTTGAGTTTTGTCTCTCTTAGAATTAAAAATGTCGAGCAAAGCGAGACCAGCTTGCTAGTAAATAAATACAATTTAAAAAATTGAGGCAGCTCACTGGTAAGTGCTGCTATTTGAGCTATTTTTAGAACAGGCCAGCGTTGGTGACCCCTGGTGTAGATGAACACATGAACACTCAATCAAACTATAACCTACAGAAAGCGGAAGAAACTACACGTTTGGATTTAGTATTTGCTTGTTGAACTTTACAGATCACAAAAAAAGGTAAATTCCGACGATCGCTAACGTCGTTAGCATAAATGAATGGGATTTGACATAGAGAAAATTAGCATCACGGCTAACGGAGAATTTTTTTTCGGTTCGTTATGAGACTGTGGTGCTACATAAACCTAGCTTGCTAGAGATACCGGCCCTGAAATCATTTAAAGGGGAACATTATCAGCAGACCTATGCAAGCGTCAATATATACCTTGATGTTGCAGAAAAAAGACCATATATTTTTTTAACCGATTTCCGAACTCTAAATGGGTGAATTTTGGCGAATTAAAAGCCTTTCTATTATTCGCACTCGGAGCCATGACGTCACATTTGTAGCTATACGTCAAGCCTTTCCCTCCACCCACATTTAATGCCAAACAAACACTTACCAATCGACGGATTTAAGTTGCTCCAGTGTCACAAGATGCGAAAGTCCCGATAGTTTGGTCCTTACATTTTACCGGCGATGCTACGACAGACATGACACAGATGTATGGATATCCCGTAGATGCATTTCCAGCGATAAAGTCAACAAAATCACAAAGGTGAGTTTTGTTGATGTTATTGACTTATGTGCTAATCAGACATATTTGGTCGCGGCGTGACTGCCAGCTAATCGATGTTAACATGCTATTTAGGCCTAGCTGTATGTACATTTGTAGCTATTATTTGCATCCAGCCTTTCCCTCCACCCACATTTAATGCCAAACAAACACTTACCAATCGACGGATTTAAGTTGCTCCAGTGTCACAAGATGCGAAAGTCCCGATAGTTTGGTCCTCACATATTACCGGCGATGCTAAGACAGACATGGCACAGAGAAGTATGGATATCCTGTAGATGCATTTCCAACGATAAAGTCAACGAAATCACAAAGGTGAGTTTTGTTGATGTTATTGACTTATGTGCTCATCAGACATATTTGGTCGCGGCGTGACTGCCAGCTAATCGATGCTAACATGCTATTTAGGCTAGCTGCATGTACATGTGTAGCTATATTTGCATCCAGCCTTTCCCTGCACCCACATTTAATGCCAAACAAACACTTACCAATCGACGGATTTAAGTTGCTCCAGTGTCACAAGATGCGAAAGTCCCGATAGTTTGGTCCTTACATTTTACCGGCGATGCTACGACAGACATGGCACAGAGATGTATGGATATCCCGCAGATGCATTTCCAACGATAAAGTCAACGAAATCACAAAGGTGAGTTTTGTTGATGTTATTGACTTATGTGCTAATCAGACATATTTGGTCGCGGCATGACTGCCAGCTAATCGATGTTAACATACTATTTAGGCCTAGCTGTATGTACATTTGTAGCTAATATTTGCATCCAGCCTTTCCCTCCACCCACATTTAATGCCAAACAAACACTTACCAATCGACATATTTAAGTTGCTCCTGCACATTTTACCGGCGATGCTACGACAGACATGGCACAGAGATGTATGGATAACCTGCAGATGCATTTGCAACGATAAAGTCAACGAAATCACAAAGGTGAGTTTTGTTGATGTTATTGACTTATGTGCTAATCAGACATATTTGGTCGCGGCGTGACTGCCAGCTAATCGATGCTAACATGCTATTTGGGCTAGCTGCATGTACATTTGTTGCTATATTTGCATCCAGCCTTTCCCTGCACCCACATTTAATGCCAAACAAACACTTACCAATTGACGGATTTAAGTTGCTCCAGTGTCACAAGATGCGAATATCCCGATAGTTTGGTCCGCACATTTTACCGGCGATGCTACGACAGACATGGCACAGAGATGTTTGGATAACCTGCAGATGTATTTCCAACGATAAAGTCAACGAAATCACAAAGGTGAGTTTTGTTGATGTTATAGACTTATGTGCTAATCAGACATATTTGGTCGCGGCGTGACTGCCAGCTAATAAATAAATAATAAATGGCATGACTGCCAGCTAATCGATGCTAACATGCTATTTAGGCTAGCTGTATGTACATTTGTAGCTATATTTGCATCCAGCCTTTCCTTCCACCCACATTTAATGCCAAACAAACACTTACCAATCGACGGATTTAAGTTGCTCTTGCACATTTTACCGGCGATCGTTGGTTAGAAGGCGATCTCCTTGGTTGTTTTAGCTAATAGTCATGCTGCATTCAATGTTTATTCCCATTAATTCCTGTTAATTCCCTTGGAAAGTTTCCAACTTTGAATACTGCCGAAATTTTGCAACCCGAGATGTGTTTAAAAATGCTAAAACCTACACACACTCGGCGTGAGTTTTGTCTCAGACGCCGCCTCCCTTGTCCACGATTGACATTTTGCAGAGATTAGCAGCTCTGTGAGTCACCTTGCTAACTGGCTAAATCCCATAATGCCTTGCACCATATGGTGTGTCAGCCTCTGAAGCCCGGGTTTCAAACTGTGGGTCAGATGTGACTTTGATGTGACTACCTGGACATGAATCTTCCTGTTTTGTTTACGTGCCTCCACTTCGACAGCGTCTTCTCCCCGTCATCTTTGTTGTGGTTTTAATTGCTTCCATAGTGAGTCTCCTGACTAGTGTAATAACAGTAGTAATATTAATAGTACAACTAATAACATAAGTAATACATATGCACTACTTTGTATTAGAAATGTCAACTCAACTGCAGAGGATGCATGTGCATGTGCGAGCCCGTCTGCCCCACAACAGAGATGAGGCAATTCTTGAAGGAATTGCGGGTGAATGTTCCAATGCTGAAGTGGAACTTCAAAATGACTAATTGTTGAAGTAGAGCGCACAATTCCCGAACTTTTTGAATATTTTTTGAATTTGGAACGGTTTGGATCGGATAAAAAATGTGGATGTTGTTGAACTTTGAAAAATGTCCCATTCATTTCAATGGGAGTTTCGGGAAAAGCGGGAATTTTGGGGGGAAAATGCTAAATATTTTTAATGTTGTGAATGAGTCGAAATGGTTTGTGTTGGAATTTTGAAGTAGTAACATTTTTAATGGAGAAATGGTTTTAAGGAATTTTGGGAAAACTGGAACGGTTGAAGTGGGTTGAAAAATGTGGAAGGAGTAGTTATCAGAAAAAAAAACGAGAATTATTGAAATTCCTGGAATTTTTCAGAACTTGGAAAAATGATAGTTTGATTGTCCAGAACAAGTGGAATATGTTGAAATGGTGGAAGATTGAAAAATGGCAAACTCATCTTGAATGGGGAAAAAAAAGGGAATTGTGGTAAATCTCAGAATTTTTAAGAAATTGTTGAAGTAAAACACAAAATTCCTGAACAAACTGAATATTTTGAAGTTGATGTGGGAGTTCTGGAACTTTGAAAAATGTCCCATTGGGTAAAATTTGAGAATTTCCGTAAAAGCAGGATTTTTTTGGGAAAATTCTAAAAATTTTGACTGTTGTGAATGAGTTGAAATGGTTGGTGTTGAAATTTTTCAAATTGGTCAAGAAATGTTTAAGTAGTAACTTTTTTTATGGAGAAATGGTTTTAAGGATTTTGGGAAAACTGGGACGGTTGAAAAATGTGGAAGGAGTAGTTAAGATGAAAAAACGGGAATTCTTGAAATTCCTGGAATTTTTCAGAAGTTGGAAAAATGATAGTTTGAATGTCCAGAATAAGTGGAATATGTTGAATTGGTGGAAGATTGAAAAATGGTAAACTCATTTTGAATGGGAAAAATAAATAAAAAATAAAGGGAATTGTGGTAAATCTCGGAATTTTTAAAACATTTTTTAAAGTAGAACGCAAAATTCCTGAATAGGCTGAATATTTTTAAGTTGATGTGGGAGTAGTGGAACTTTGAAAAATGTCCCATTGGGAAAAATTTGAGGATTTCTGTAATAGCAGGATTTTGGGGGAAAATGCTGAAAATTTTTGACTGTTGTGAATGTGCTGAAATGGTTGGTGTTGGAATTTTTCAAATTGGTCAAGAAATGTTGAAGTAGTAACTTTTTTAATGGAGAAATGGTTTTAAGGATTTTTGGGAAAACTGGGACGGTTGAAGTGGGTTGAAAAATGTGGAAGGAGTAGTTATCAGAAAAAAAACGGGAATTATTGAAATTCCTGGAATTTTTCAGAACTTGGAAAAATGATAGTTTGATTGTCCAGAACAAGTGGAATATGTTGAAATGGTGGAAGATTGAAAAATGGCAAACTCATCTTGAATGGGAAAAAAAAAAAAAAAAAAAGGGAATTGTGGTAAATATCGGAATTTTTAAAAATTTTTTGAAGTAAAACACAAAATTCCTGAACAAACTGAATATTTTGAAGTTGATGTGGGAGTTCTGGAACTTTGAAAAATGTCCCATTGGGTAAAATTTGAGGATTTCCGTAAAAGCAGGATATTTTTTTGAAAATGCTAAATATTTTGACTGTTGTGAATGTGTTGAAATTGTTCGTGTTGGAATTTTTCAAATTGGTCAAGAAATGTTGAAGTAGTAACATTTTTAATGGAGAAATGGTATTCCGGAATTTCGGGAAAACTGGGAATTTTTCCAGGCCGTAAAAATTTTAAATTTTTTGTCCTGATTAACAGAAATGTTTTGACGTTGGAACGGTTGAAATGGGTTAAAAAATGTGGAAGGATTAGTCGACAGAAAAAAAAGGTGGAAAAAAAAGTCTGAAAAAAATTGGAATTGTTGAAATTCCTGGAATGTTTTAGAACTTGGAAAAAATATAGTTTGTATGCCCGGAAAAAAATTGAATATTTGGGAATTTTGGGATAGGCGGGATTTTATTATTATTATTTTTTTGAAAATGTTGAAAGACTCTGAATGAGTTGAAATTGTTAGTGTTGGAATTTGAGAAATATTGAAATAGTAACATTTTTAATTGAGAAATGGAATTTAGGAATGCAAGGACAACCGGGAAATGTATCTCTTATGTGGGACTGCCATCATATTGCAGTCTGAACATATCTCTAATGTGTGACTGCCATCATATTGCAGTCAGAACATATCTCTAATGTGTGACTGCCATCATATTGCAGTCTGAACGCATCTCTAATGTGTGACTGCCATCATATTGCAGTCTACACATATCTCTTATGTGTGACTGCCATCATATTGCAGTCTAAACGTATCTCTCGTGTGACTGGCATCAAATTGCAGTCTACACATCTCTTATGTGTGACTACCATCAATTTGCAATCTAAACAAATCTCTTATGTGTGACTGCCTTCATATTGCAGTCTGAACATATCTCTAATGTGTGACTGCCATCATATTGCAGTCTGAACGCATCTCTAATGTGTGACTGCCATCATATTGCAGTCTACACATATCTCTTATGTGTGACTGCCATCATATTGCAGTCTAAACGTATCTCTCGTGTGACTGGCATCAAATTGCAGTCTACACATCTCTTATGTGTGACTACCATCAATTTGCAATCTAAACAAATCTCTTATGTGTGACTGCCTTCATATTGCAGTCTACACGTATCTCTCGTGTGACTGCCATCAAATTGCAGTCTACACATATCTCTTATGTGTGACTACCATCAATTTGCAATCCAAACAAATCTCTTATGTGTGACTGCCATCAAATTGCAGTCTAAACATATCTTTTATGTGTGACTGCCATTATGTTGCAGTCTACACAAATCTCTCATGTGTGACTGCCATCAAATTGCAGTCTAAACATATCTCTTATGTGTGACTGCCATCATGTTGCAGTCTACACAAATCTCTCGTGTGACTGCCATCATATTGCAGTCTGAACGTATCTCTTATGTGTGACTGCCTTTATATTGCAGTCTAAACATATCTCTTATGTGTGACTGCCACCATGTTGCAGTCTACACAAATCTCTCGTGTGACTGCCATCATATTGCAGTCTACACATATCTCTCATGTGTGACTGCCATCAAATTGCAGTCTACACATGTATCTTATGTGTGATTGCCATCATATTGCCATCAACACATATCTCTTGTGTGACTGCCATCAAATTGCAGTCTACACATATCTCTTATGTGTGACTGCCATCATATTGCAGTCTAAACATATCTCTTATGTGTGACTGCCATCATATTGCAGTCTGAACGTATCTCTTATGTTTGACTGCCTTCATATTGCAGTCTACACGTATCTCTCACGTGTGACTGCCATCAAATTGCAGTCTACACATATCTCTTATGTGTGACTGCCATCATATTGCAGTCTAAACATACCTCTTATGTGTGACTGCCATCATGTTGCAGTCTACACAAATCTCTCATGTGTGACTGCCATCATATTGCAGTCTACACATATCTCTCATGTGTGACTGCCATCAAATTGCAGTCTACACATGTATCTTATGTGTGATTCCCATCATATTGCAATCAACACATATCTCTTGTGTGACTGCCATCAAATTGCAGTCTACACGTATCTCTTATGTGTGACTGCCATCATATTGCAGTCTACACGTATCTCTCATGTGTGACTGCCATCAAATTGCAGTCTACACATATCTCTTATGTGTGACTACCATCAATTTGCAATCTAAAAAAATCTCTTATGTGTGACTACCATCAATTTGCAATCTAAACAAATCTCTTATGTGTGACTCCCATCATTTTGCAGTCTACACGTGTCCATTATGTGTGACTGCCATCATATTGCAGTCTACACAAATCTCTCATGTGTGACTGCCATCAAATTGCAGTTCACACAAATCTCTCATGTGTGACTGCCATCATATTGCAGTCTACACATATCTCTTATGTGTGACTGCCATCATATTGCAGTCTACACATATCTCTTATGTGTGACTGCCATCAAATTGCAGTTTACACAAATCTCTCATGTGTGACTGCCATCATATTGCAGTCTACACATATCTCTTATGTGTGACTGCCATCATAATGCAGTCTACACATATCTCTTATGTGTGACTGCCATCATAATGCAGTCTACCCATATCTCTTATGTGTGACTGCCATCATATTGCAGTCTACACATATCTCTTATGTGTGACTGCCATCATATTGCAGTCTGAACACATCTCTAATGTGTGACTGCCATTATGTTGTAGTCTACACATTAATCTTATGTGTGACTGCCATCATATTGCAGTCTGAACACCTCTGTGTGACTGCCATCATATTGCAGTCTACACATATATCTTATGTGTGACTGCCATCATATGGCAGTCTACACATATCTCTCATGTGTGACTGCCATCAAATTGCAGTCTACACATTAATCTTATGTGTGACTGCCATCATGTTGCAGTCTACACATATCTCTTATGTGTGACTGCCATCATAATGCAGTCCACACATATCTCTTATGTGTGACTGCCATCATATTGCAGTCTACACATATCTCTTATGTGTGACTGCCATCAAATTGCAGTTTACACAAATCTCTCATGTGTGACTGCCATCATATTGCAGTCTACACATATCTCTTATTTGTGACTGCCATCATAATGCAGTCTACCCATATCTCTTATGTGTGACTGCCATCATATTGCAGTCTACACATATCTCTTATGTGTGACTGCCATCATATTGCAGTCTGAACACATCTCTAATGTGTGACTGCCATTATGTTGTAGTCTACACATTAATCTTATGTGTGACTGCCATCATATTGCAGTCTGAACACCTCTGTGTGACTGCCATCATATTGCAGTCTACACATATATCTTATGTGTGACTGCCATCATATGGCAGTCTACACATATCTCTCATGTGTGACTGCCATCAAATTGCAGTCTACACATTAATCTTATGTGTGACTGCCATCATGTTGCAGTTTACACATATCTCTTATGTGTGACTGCCATCATAATGCAGTCTACACATATCTCTTATGTGTGACTGCCATCATATTGCAGTCTACACATATTTCTTATGTGTGACTGCCATCATAATGCAGTCTACACATATCTCTTATGTGTGACTGCCATCATAATGCAGTCTACAGGTATCTCTTATGTGTGACTGCCATCATATTGCAGTCTGAACACATCTCTAATGTGTGACTGCCATTATGTTGTAGTCTACACATTAATCTTATGTGTGACTGCCATCATATTGCAGTCTGAACACATCTCTAATGTGTGACTGCCATCATATTGCAGTCTACACATATATCTTATGTGTGACTGCCATCATATTGCAGTCTACACATATCTCTTATGTGTGACTGCCATCATATTGCAGTCTACACATATCTCTTATGTGTGACTGCCATCATATTGCAGTCTACACATATCTCTTGTGTGACTGCCATCAAATTGCAGTCTACACGTATCTCTTATGTGTGACTGCCATCATATTGCAGTCTACACGTATCTCTCATGTGTGACTGCCATCAAATTGCAGTCTACACATATCTCTTATGTGTGACTACCATCAATTTGCAATCTAAAAAAATCTCTTATGTGTGACTACCATCAATTTGCAATCTAAACAAATCTCTTATGTGTGACTCCCATCATTTTGCAGTCTACACGTGTCCATTATGTGTGACTGCCATCATATTGCAGTCTACACAAATCTCTCATGTGTGACTGCCATCAAATTGCAGTTCACACAAATCTCTCATGTGTGACTGCCATCATATTGCAGTCTACACATATCTCTTATGTGTGACTGCCATCATATTGCAGTCTACACATATCTCTTATGTGTGACTGCCATCAAATTGCAGTTTACACAAATCTCTCATGTGTGACTGCCATCATATTGCAGTCTACACATATCTCTTATGTGTGACTGCCATCATAATGCAGTCTACACATATCTCTTATGTGTGACTGCCATCATAATGCAGTCTACCCATATCTCTTATGTGTGACTGCCATCATATTGCAGTCTACACATATCTCTTATGTGTGACTGCCATCATATTGCAGTCTGAACACATCTCTAATGTGTGACTGCCATTATGTTGTAGTCTACACATTAATCTTATGTGTGACTGCCATCATATTGCAGTCTGAACACCTCTGTGTGACTGCCATCATATTGCAGTCTACACATATATCTTATGTGTGACTGCCATCATATGGCAGTCTACACATATCTCTCATGTGTGACTGCCATCAAATTGCAGTCTACACATTAATCTTATGTGTGACTGCCATCATGTTGCAGTCTACACATATCTCTTATGTGTGACTGCCATCATAATGCAGTCTACACATATCTCTTATGTGTGACTGCCATCATATTGCAGTCTACACATATCTCTTATGTGTGACTGCCATCAAATTGCAGTTTACACAAATCTCTCATGTGTGACTGCCATCATATTGCAGTCTACACATATCTCTTATTTGTGACTGCCATCATAATGCAGTCTACCCATATCTCTTATGTGTGACTGCCATCATATTGCAGTCTACACATATCTCTTATGTGTGACTGCCATCATATTGCAGTCTGAACACATCTCTAATGTGTGACTGCCATTATGTTGTAGTCTACACATTAATCTTATGTGTGACTGCCATCATATTGCAGTCTGAACACCTCTGTGTGACTGCCATCATATTGCAGTCTACACATATATCTTATGTGTGACTGCCATCATATGGCAGTCTACACATATCTCTCATGTGTGACTGCCATCAAATTGCAGTCTACACATTAATCTTATGTGTGACTGCCATCATGTTGCAGTCTACACATATCTCTTATGTGTGACTGCCATCATAATGCAGTCTACACATATCTCTTATGTGTGACTGCCATCATATTGCAGTCTACACATATTTCTTATGTGTGACTGCCATCATAATGCAGTCTACACATATCTCTTATGTGTGACTGCCATCATAATGCAGTCTACAGGTATCTCTTATGTGTGACTGCCATCATATTGCAGTCTGAACACATCTCTAATGTGTGACTGCCATTATGTTGTAGTCTACACATTAATCTTATGTGTGACTGCCATCATATTGCAGTCTGAACACATCTCTAATGTGTGACTGCCATCATATTGCAGTCTACACATATATCTTATGTGTGACTGCCATCATATTGCAGTCTACACATATCTCTTATGTGTGACTGCCATCATATTGCAGTCTACACATATCTCTTATGTGTGACTGCCATCATATTGCAGTCTACACATATCTTTTATGTGTGACTGCCATCATATTGCAGTCTACACGTATCTCTTATGTGTGACTGCCATCATATTGCAGTCTACACGTATCTCTTATGTGTGACTGCCATCATATTGCAGTCTACACGTCTCATGTGTGATTGCTATCATATTGCAGTCTACATGTATCTTGTATGTGTGGCTGCCATCTACTGGTCACACTTATCATTACACCATGTACCAAATAAAATAGCTTCAAGGTCGGTAAGCACAACCAGAGAGGGAGCCCGTATTGATATTATTGTGCATCTCTGCTGAGGTGAGCCATGACCACCATGATTGCCGCCTGTGCGTTTCCCTGGCAACCGTTGCCAGCCCGCCATCGAGTTTCAGCGTCTGAACCCCGCGATGACTTTTGAGAGACGGGAATTCATACTGATGAGGAAACGCTGATGTTCCCCTGGGGGCCCGGCTGTGCTACTGCTGCTGGTGCTCTGCAAAACGATATCAATTAGTTTGGATTTTGATTCGGACCAGAGTGGAAAAGAACCATCCGGACTGTTCTAGGCGTGAAGTGTAAAAGCCATTATCGACAAGCAACATTATCATGGACGCCCCTGCTTATTTTAGCAAGACGATGCCAAGCCACATTCTGCATGTGTTAACCCTTATTTAGGATTCAACAACATAGAAAACTGGCACATAGCAAAGACTACGGAAACTCACCTGACATGAATGCATACTGAGAAGGTGTACTCGGAAGTGTAAGAAAGCAAGGGAGAAGGACACAGTCATCATCGCCCCACGCTCTGAGGAACAAGTTCCGCTCCTCCCCCATTTATTTGGGCATTACCTGATGACATAGCTGCAGCTGCTTCTAAGGGGAGTGGTCTCATTAAGCAGGAGCTGAACTGGGTCTTAAAGAGGTAAAACAAAAGGTGCTTGGAGCGGTGTCATGTTTGCCCCCTCTCTGCTCTGTTTAAAAAAAAAAAATCATTTTGTTATTAAAAAAAAAAAAATCACTTTTGTTACCACACCAAAAACTGGTGCCATAGTTTCCGGTTGGAATTGTGAGAGGTACATACCCATTTTACCGGTCAAGGTCATGAAACATTTACACCAAAATAAAATGCATGATTGGTTATTAATATGCATGATTATTACACTATTAGGAATACATATTAATTTTACATTGTTGCTTCAAACAAAAGGTGCTTGGAGCTGTGTCAGGTTTGCCCCCTCTCTGCTCTGTTAAAATATATATATATTTTGTTAATAAAAAAAACATATTTGTTACCACATGAACAACTGGTACCCTTGTTTCTGGTTGGAATGTGAAAGGTACAGATCCCTTCTAGCGGGCGAGGTCAAGAAACGTTTTACACCAAAATAAAACGCGAGATTGGTTATTATGATGTATGATTATTAAACTATTAGAAATACATATTTATTTTACATTGTTGGTTCAAACAAAATGTGCTTAGAGCGGTGTCAGGTTTGCCCCCTCTCTGCTCTGTTAAAATATATATATATTTTGTTATTAAAAAAAATCACATTTGTTACCACATGAACACACCGGTATATACCAACAACTGGTACCCTTGTTTCCGGTTGGAATGTGAAAGGTACAGAGCCCTTCTAGCGGTCGAGGTCAAGAAACTTTTACACCAAAATAAATGCAAGATTGGTTATTATGATGTATGATTATTAAACTATTAAAACTACATATTTATTTTACATTGTTGGTTCAAACTAAATGTGCTTGGAGCGGTGTCAGGTTTGCCCCCTCTCTGCTCTGTTAAAATATATGTATATTTTGTTATTAAAAAAAATCACATTTGTTACCACATGAACATACCAGTATATACCAACAACTGGTACCCTTGTTTCCGGTTGGAATGTGAAAGGTACAGAGCCCTTCTAGCGGTCGAGGTCAAGAAACTTTTACACCAAAATAAATGCGAGATTGGTTATTATGATGTATGATTATTACACTATTAGAAATACATATGTATTTTACATTGTTGGTTCAAACAAAATGTGCTTAGAGCGGTGTCAGGTTTGCCCCCTCTCTGCTCTGTTAAAAAATATATATATTTTGTTATTAAAAAAAATCACATTTGTTGCCACATGAACATACCAGTATATACCAACAACTGGTACCCTTGTTTCTGGTTGGAATGTGAAAGGTACAGATCCCTTCTAGCGGTCGAGGTCAAGAAACGTTTTACACCAATATAAAACGCGAGATTGGTTATTATGATGTATGATAATTAAACTATTAGAAATACATATTTATTTTACATTGTTGGTTCAAACAAAATGTGCTTAGAGCGGTGTCAGTTTTGCCCCCTCTCTGTTCTGTTAAAAATATATATATTTTGTTCTTAAAAAAAAATCACATTTGTTACCAAATGAACATATATACCAACAACTGGTACGCTTGTTTCCGGTTGGAATGTGAAAGGTACAGAGCCCTTCTAGCGGTCGAGGTCAAGAAACTTTTACACCAAAATAAATGCAAGATTGGTTATTATGATGTATGATTATTAAACTATTAGAACTACATATTTATTTTACAATGTTGCTTCAAACAAAAGGTGCTTGGAGCGGTGTCAGGTTTGCCCCCTCTCTGCTCTGTTAAAATATATATATATTTTGTTATTTAAAAAAATCACATTTGTTACCACATGAACACACCGGTATATACCAACAACTGGTACCCTTGTTTCCGGTTGGAATGTGAAAGGTACAGAGCCCTCCTAGCGGTCGAGGTCAAGAATATTTTACACATAAATAAATGCAAGATCGGTTATTATGATGCATGATTATTACACTGTTAGAAATACATATTAATTTTACATTGTTGCTTCAAACAAAAGGTGCTTGGAGCTGTGTCAGGTTTGCCCCCTCTCTGCTCTGTTAAAAATAAATATATTTTGTTATAAAAAAAAAATCACATTTGTTACCACATGAACATACCGGTGTATATACCAACAACTGGTACTCTTGTTTCCGGTTGGAATGTGAAAGTTACAGAGCCCTTCTAGCGGTCGAGGTCAAGAAACTTTTACACCAAAATAAATGCGAGATTGGTTATTATTATGTATGATTATTAAACTATTAGAAATACATATTAATTTTACTTTGTTGCTTCAAACAAAAGGTACTTGGAGCGGGGTCAGGTTCGCCCCTTCTCTGCTCTGTTATTAAAAAAATAAATCACATTTGTTACCACATTAACATACCGGTGTATATACCAAAAACTGGTACCGTTTTGTCCGGTTGGAATAGTGAAGGGTACATACCCCTTCTAGCGGTCGAGGTCAAGAAACATTTACACCAAAATAAAATGCATGATTGGTTATTATGATGCATGATTATTGGACTATTAGATATACATGTTTATTTTACATTGTTGCTTCAAACATAAGGTGCTTGGAGCGGGGTCAGGTTTGCCCCCTCTATGCTCTGTTATTAAAAAAATAAATCACATTTGTTACCACATTAACATACCGGTGTATATACCAAAAACTGGTACTTTTTTTTCCGGTTGGAATAGTGAAGGGTACATACCCCTTCTAGCGGTCGAGGACAAGAAACATTTACACCAAAATAAAATGCATGATTGGTTATTATGATGCATGATTATTGGACTATTAGAAATACATAATCATTTTACACTGTTGCTTTCCTTTTGTTTTGTTTTTTTAAAAATAGACGATGCAGGACACAGCTGCTCGTGGAGAAGATCATTATTTTTTCACCTCACTTTCCAAAAGTGTTTTGCGTCATCTAAAATCTCTTCACGGTGCATCGCTTCTTTGAAAAGGACGACCTGAAGGAGTCTGAGTCGCCAAAGTCGGCGACATTGATATCTCCTGCTGTGTCTTCTTATTCTCCGGCAGACTGACCGTGTTTAAAGTACGGCGTAGTATTGCCAAGCTGCATCCGGACAGACTCTCCGGTTCTCTTGCAGTGTTGAGCCAAAGAAAACAAGATAAAACTGTGATAGTCAAACACCGAACTATCTATTAAACAAGACAAGCAGCAAGGAATCAAACAGATTGAGGATTCAATTTATCTCATGAGGAAAGCGCGTGGACTTGCACCCTCGCACAATGTCAAGTTCCACGCCTCCCCATTTATTTGGGCATTCCCTGATTACGTACAGTAGCTGCAGCTGCTTCTAAGGGGCGGGGTCTCATTAAGCAGTGGCTGCACTGGGTCATAAACAGTTCAAGCAAACGGTGCTTGGAGCGGTGTCAGGTTTGCCCCCTCTCTGCTCTTTAGATTTCGGGTCCTGATATGGGGCGGCGTGGCGTAGCGGGTCTAGCGGCCGTGCCAGTAACCTGAGAGCCGCGGGTTCGCTCCCCGCCTCTTAACATCCACATCGCTTCACCCTTGACCCCAGTGCCAGTCACACTGGGTTGATGAAAGATTATTATTATTATTATTATTATTATTAAGGTCCTTCCTGTGGCTGTCAAAGATCCCAGAAACCGACACCTCTACGGCGCTTTCCATCTCACACAGTGGAGTTTTACAAGCTGTCCGCCTTTTGCCGGATGAGTCCAAAGACTGCTTTGTAACCCGGGCAACCTGAACTCACCGAAAACAAATCGCGTGATAGCTTATATAGAATTATTCTGGGAAAAAAAGCTGTTTTTATTTCTGTTTTTGTTGTGATTTCGGTCCGTGTTTGTATCCCGTGTGGGCAAATGAGCTAATCATTTAAACATTCGTCAACAAATCCTTCCTCTTTCTTTTTTATTTATTTTTTCAAACCCCAAAAATGTTGCTCTTGAAGTCTCCATCTCCACTGCGTCGCTAACCCTCCAGGATGTTGTTCACAACTCATTTAAATATTGAACACTTTGTCAGCTTCCTTTCGGCTCAACAGTCGCTCGACTATCTCGCTAAAAGCCTGCGTGTCAAACTTTGTTTTTTTTACCAAGTCGCACCTCAGAAAACACCCCCAAATAGCACCATAGTGATCAATATTGAAATAGACTTGCAAGAACAACACATTTCTCAACCAGCTATTGCAAGGAATTGAGCATAGAGGGGGCAAACATGATACCGCTCCAAGCACATTTTGTTTGAACCAACAATGTAAAATAAACACGTATTTCTAATAGTTTAATAATCATACATCATAATGACCAATCTTGCATTTATTTTGGTGTAAAAGTTACTTGACCTCGACCGCTAACAAGGGTACCAATTGTTGGTTTGTACCGGCTATTGCAAGGAATTGCGGGATTTCACCACCTAAGCTCCGTAATATCATGAAAAGGTTCAGAGAATCTGAAGAAATCACTGCATGTAAGCCAGGATTTAACGGACGCTCAAAAAGCCACATCCGCGTGTAAAGGATATCACCACATGGGCTCAGGAACACTTCAGAAAACCACTGTCAGTAACTACAGTCGGTCGCTACATCTGTAAGTGCAAGTTAAAACTCTACTATGCAACGCCACAGCCATTTATCAACAACAATATCCTTAAAAATGGGAATTATTGGAAATCCGGGATTTTTGGGGGGGAAATCTTAAAAGACTTGAATGTTCTGAAAGAGCTGAATTGATTCGGTCTTGGAAGTTTTCAAATCAGTCGAAAAATGTTGAAGTAGTAACATTTTTAACTGAGAAATGGAATTAAAGAATTTCGGGAAATTTGGGAATTTTTCCAGTTCTAAAAACAACTTTGTTTTTTGTCCTGATTAAGAGGAATTTCTCGACGGAACGCTTGAAGTGGATCGAAACATGTGAAAGGAGTCATCCCACTAAAAAAATAAAGGTTGGAAATTAAAGTTATAAAAAAAACAGGAATTCCTGGAAATGTTTTGAACTTGGAAAAATAATTGTTGGATTTTCCAGGATGAGTTGAAGGTAAATTGGTTGGAATAGGTTGAAAAATGTGGCCATTTTGGAAGTTTGAAAAATGGATAATTAATTTTGAATTTGGAAAATATCCTTAAAAATGGGAATTATTGGAAATCCGGGATTTTGGGGGGAAAATTTTAAATGACTTGAATGTTCTGAAAGAGCTGAATTGATTCGGTCTTGGAAGTTTTCAAATCAGTCGAAAAATGTTGAAGTAGTAACATTTTTAACTGAGAAATGGAATTAAGGAATTTCGGGAAAACTGGAAAATTTGTTTTTTTCGTCCTGATAAAGAGGAATTTCTTGACGGTGGAACGCTTGAAGTGGGTTGAAAAATGTGCGAGGACTAGTCGCCAGAAAACTGGGTTAAAATAGGGTTTGGGGAAAAAAAGGAAATTTTAAAACCTGGAATTTATATGAAATAATCGTTTGAATTTCCAGGAGTGTGGAATGGTTTGAATAGGTTGGAAAAAATGTGAAACCTGTGAAAATTTGAAAAATGACCAATTCATTTTAAATGGGGAAAATATCTGGGAAAACTTGGAAATCTGGGAATTGAATCACAATAATCATACCAACACAGAAACTTGTAAACGTTTTAGCATAGTAGCTAATGCTAACGACACTGATTTCACTACATTATGATAGTTATTACAAACATGCATGAAAACCCTTCTGCAGACATCACACATAGTCACTTTATTAAGTATGAATTGTTTTAGTTGCGTTGTAAAACTTGCAAATGAATGGATGAAGAATCCATACGAGTAGAAACGCTATGGATGGCTACAAGACTTGTCTTTTAGTAGTAGGTAAACAAACAAAGACTCCTAATTAGTATGCAGTAACATAGTGTGTCATTTATCTACCTATTTTCTCTACATTATGAGGGACAAACTGTAAAAAATGTATTATTAATCCACTTGTTCATTTACTGTTAACATCTGCTTATTTTCTGTTTTAACATGTTCCATCTAATAATCACTTATTCTTCTCCTCTTTTGATACTTGACGTCAGTTTTGGATGATACCACACATTTAGGTATCGATTCGATACCAAGTAGTTACAGGATCATACATTTGGTCGTATTCAAAGTCCTCATGTGTCCAGGGACGTATTTACTGACTTTATAAACATAATATACATTTTAAAAAAGGAAACGATATCAACGTAATCATAATAGTATCGTCTAGATACGTTCCTGTACTTGGTATCATTACAGTGGATGTCAGGTGTGGATCCACCCATGGCATTTGTTTACATTGTATCCTCCTATGATGTGTTGCTTAGCTATTCCTCGTCCTCCAGTGATAATGCTACTTGTAAGAAACTCACTCTGTTACCATGGAGGCCAGGATTAGTGATTTAGAAGTAGCCAAACACTGCGGATGGACGTTAGCCGCTGGCTAGCTGGGCATGTCTTAAAGCACCTCTTCCTGAGGGTGTTTCAGTGTCACTTTTATCTTTAATTTTTACACCAAAAAATGCGTCCGTTCTCCCTTTTCTGTCTACACACTGTGTCTGCTTGTAAGTACTCGGTGTGTCTGCGCTGCCGAACACGCTCCCCTAGTACCGGTATATCGTACTACCCTAGTACCAACAAAAACATACCGTTGAAGTGTTGGATGAAAACTATTAGTATTATGGTGGTCAGCGAAGAAAAACCCTTAAACGAGCCGCACCCCTTTATAAGCCGCAGGGTTCAAAGCATAGGGAAAAAAGTCTGGAATTTGCTATAAATGGATTTGGAATGGAGATTAATAAGATTCGCGATTGCGATGTGATTAAGGTTTTGAGTGCGCTCCGACTTGTGTTCCTTGGACGTGACTCGGGTCTGGCATGGGCCTCTGTCCACCCGCCCCCCCGTAGTGGTTTCCTTTCAAGCGTCGTCATGGCAACACAAAAAGCCATATTGTGCGAGACTTCAATTCCCCCACCGGCTCCTGGCAGTCCACGCCAGGGCGGCGAAATGGATCCCAATCCGGGATTAACCTCCCAGACAGCCGAGACGCGCTCGCCATGTTCCTGGCGTCCAGGCCAAGGTGACCCGGCGTGTAGTCACATGTGGAACTAAGAACGTGGCATACCTTTTTATTTTTTTTTAAAACCCGTTTTAAATGTCGACTTTTACCACGTCTGCAAATCTTGTCAGGACTCCACTGAGTCCAATCAGGTCCTAATTGTCTCACTATGGAATGGACTCTCACTATTATGTTAGATCCACTATGGACTGGACTCTCACTATTATGTTAGATCCACTATGGACTGGACTCTCACTATTTTGTTAGATCCGCTATGGACTGGACTCTCACTATTATGTTAGATCCACTATGGACTGGACTCTCACTATTATGTTAGATCCACTATGGACTGGACTCTCACTATTATGTTAGATCCACTATGGACTGGACTCTCACTATTATGTTAGATCCACTATGGACTGGACTCTCACTATTATGTTAGATCCACTATGGACTGGACTCACACTATTTTGTTAGATCCACTATGGACTGGACTCACACTATTATGTTAGATCCACTATGGACTGGACTCACACTATTTTGTTGGATCCACTATGGACTGGACTCTCACTATTTTGTTGGGGCGGCATAGCTCGGTTGGTAGAGTGGCCGTGCCAGCAACTTGAGAGTTGCAGGTTCGATTCCCGCTTGTGCCATCCTAGTTACTGCTGTTGTGTCCTTGGGCAAGACACTTTACCCACCTGCTCCCAGTGCCACCCACACTGGTTTAAATGTAACTTAGATATTGGGTGTCACTATGTAAAGCGCTTTGAGTCACTTGAGAAAAGCGCTATATAAATATAATTCACAATTCCCATTGGATCCACTATGGACTGGACTCTCACTATTTTGTTGGATCTACTATGGACTGGACTCTCACTATTATGTTAGATCCACTATGGACTGGACTCTCACTATTATGTTAGATCCACTATGGACTGGACTCTCACTATTATGTTAGATCCACTATGGACTGGACTCTCACTATTATGTTAGATCCACTATGGACTGGACTCTCACTATTATGTTAGATCCACTATGGACTGGACTCTCACTATTATGTTAGATCCACTATGGACTGGACTCTCACTATTATGTTAGATCCACTATGGACTGGACTCACACTATTATGTTAGATCCACTATGGACTGGACTCTCACTATTATGTTAGATCCACTATGGACTTGACTCTCACTATTATGTTAGATCCACTATGGACTGGACTCTCACTATTATGTTAGATCCACTATGGATTGGACTCACACTCTTATGTTAGATCCACTATGGACTGGACTCTCACTATTATGTAAGATCCACCATGGACTGGACTCTCACTATTTTGTTAGATCCACTATGGACTAGACTCTCACACTATTATGTTAGATCCACTATGGACTGGACTCTCACACTATTATGTTAGATCCACTTTGGACTGGACTCTCACACTATTATGTTGGATCCACTATGGACTGGACTCTCACTATTATGTTAGATCCACTATGGACTGGACTCTCACTATTATGTTAGATCCACTATGGACTGGACTCTCACTATTATGTTAGATCCACTATGGACTGGACTCACACTATTTTGTTAGATCCACTATGGACTGGACTCTCAATATTATGTTAGATCCACTATGGACTGGACTCTCACTATTATGTTAGATCCACTATGGACTGGACTCTCACTATTATGTTAGATCCATTATGGACTGGACTCACACTATTATGTTAGATCCACTATGGACTGGACTCTCACTATTATGTTAGATCCACTATGGACTTGACTCTCACTATTATGTTAGATCCACTATGGACTGGACTCTCACTATTATGTTAGATCCACTATGGATTGGACTCACACTCTTATGTTAGATCCACTATGGATTGGACTCACACTCTTATGTTAGATCCACTATGGACTGGACTCTCACTATTATGTAAGATCCACCATGGACTGGATTCTCACTATTTTGTTAGATCCACTATGGACTAGACTCTCACACTATTATGTTAGATCCACTTTGGACTGGACTCTCACACTAGTATGTTGGATCCACTATGGACTGGACTCTCACTATTATGTTAGATCCACTATGGACTGGACTCTCACTATTATGTTAGATCCACTATGGACTGGACTCTCACTATTATGTTAGATCCACTATGGACTGGACTCACACTATTTTGTTAGATCCACTATGGACTGGACTCTCACTATTATGTTAGATCCACTATGGACTGGACTCACACTATTTTGTTAGATCCACTATGGACTGGACTCTCACTATTATGTTAGATCCACTACTCACCCCCAAATCCTCCGCACAACACCTCCGCTCCGGACAGGCTAACCTCCTCCAACCTCCGAGGACAAAGCTACAAACAATGGGAGACCGGGCTTTCTCCCAGTCTGTGGAACGCGCTCCCTGACCACCTGAGGGTACCACAGACTGTGGATGCTATAAAAAAAGGCATAAAAAACTTTCTTTTTAAAAAAGCCTTTTTTTAATAGATACAGTATATGCTTACTAGTTCTAGCTATTAGGCTGTTCTAGTTTTTTTTTAATTTTTTGTATATCTTTTATTAGGGTCCAAATGTCCCTTTGGGACAGAGGACCCTGTTGTATTTCTAAGGTTTTATTATTATTCTTTATTATTATTATACCGCCGCCTTTTTGAGCAGTAATTTGACCCCCTTAGCATGCTTCAAAACTCACCAAATTTGACACACATATATCAAAAACTAAAACCCAAAAATCAAAATTGTGCTCTAGCGCCCCTTAGGAAAAAATAGACAAAACTGCTTGTAACTTCTGTTAGGAATGTCGTAGAGACATGAAACAAAAACCTTTATGTAGGTCTGACTTAGACCTACATTTCATACACTGACCTCCTTTAGCAAAAATCAACAGAAAGTTGGCAAAAACCCCTTCAAAACAAAGGTTCCCTAAAAAAAAGTAATTTTTGCCTCTTTGAGCTGTCATTTGACCCCCTTAACATGCTTCAAAACTCACCAAATTTTACACACACATCAGGACTGGCGAAAATTGCCATCTAATGAAAAACTAAACCCCAAAAATCACAATTGCGCTCTAGCGCCCCCTAGGAATAAAACACAGACAAAACTGCTCCTAGGAAGAAAACGCAGACAAAATTGCTTGTAACTTCCGGTAGGAAGGTCATAGAGACATGAAACAAAAACCTCTATGTAGGTCTCACTTAAGACTATGCAAAGCGAAAGCCATTTAACAACACCCAGAAATGCCGATCTGTAATTTGACCCCCTTAACAGGCTTCAAAACTCACCAAATTTTACACACACATCAGGACTGGCGAAAATTGCCATCTAATAAAAAAACAAACCCCAAAAATCTAAATTGCGCTCCAGTGCACCCTAGGAAAAAAATAGACAAAACTGCTTATAAATTCTGTTAGGAATGTCGTAGAGACATGAAACAAGAAACCTTTATGTAGGTCTGACTTAGACCTACATTTCATTCACTAACCTCCTTTAGCAAAAATCAACAGAAAGTTGGCAAAAACCCCTTCAAAACAAAGGTTTCCCAAAAAAACTTAATTTTTGCCTCTTTGAGCTGTAATTTGACCCCTTTAAAATGCTTCTAAACCCACCAAACTGGACACACACATCAGGACTGGCAAAAATTGTGATCTAATAAAAAACAAAGAAACCCAAAACTCAAAATTGCGCTGTAGCGCCCCCTAGGAATAAAACACAGACAAAACTGCTCCTAGTTTTACAAAAGTTCTGTAAAAACCCGTCACCTTTTTTCAAACATTATCTCCTTTGAATGCGTTTGATGTGTCTGCTTCAAACTCGCACAGGAGAGGGATTGAACCTTTCTGATTAAAAGTGTTTCACAGAGTTTTAATAACTGCTCTGGTTTTGATTTTACGCGCCTTCAAAGAACCCCTGCACAAAGTTTCCTAAAAAATGTAATTTTTGCGTCTTTTATCTGTAATTTGACCCCCTTAAAATGCTTCAAAGTGCAAATTAAAGCTGTAGTATGCAAAGTAAAAGCCATTTAACAACACCCAGAAATGCCGATCTGTAATTTGACCCCCTTAACAGGCTTCAAAACTCACCAAATTTTACACACACATCAGGACTGGCGAAAATTGCCATCTAATAAAAAAACAAACCCCAAAAATCTAAATTGCGCTCTAGCGCACCCTAGGAAAAAACCCAGACAAAACTGCTTGTAACTTCTGTTAGGAATGTCGTAGAGACATGAAACAACAACCTCTATGTAGGTCTCACTTAGACTATGCAAAGCGAAAGCCATTTATCAACAACATCCAGAAATGCCAATCTGTAATTTGACCCCCTTAACATGCTTCAAAACTCACCAAATTTTACACACACATCAGGACTGGCGAAAATTGCCATCGAATAAAAAAACAAACCCCAAAAATCTAAATTGCGCTCCAGTGCACCCTAGGAAAAAAACAGACAAAACTGCTTATAAATCCTGTTAGGAATGTCGTAGAGACATGAAACAACAAACCTTTATGTAGGTCTGACTTAGACCTACATTTCATTCACTAACCTCCTTTAGCAAAAATCAACAGAAAGTTGGCAAAAACACCTTCAAAACAAAGGTTTCCCCAAAAAATGTAATTTTTGCCTCTTTGAGCTGTAATTTGACCCCCTTAAAATGTTTCAAAGTGCAAGTTAAAGCTCTACTATACAAAGCGAAAGCCATTTATCAACAACATCCAGAAACACAGATCTGCAATTTGACCCCCTAAAAATGCTTCAAAACTCACCAAATTTTACACACACATCAGGACTGACAAAAACCTCTAAGTAGGTCTGACTTAGACCAGGATTTGGGTCGCGGGGGCAGCAGCCAAAGGCGGGCCCAACCAAAACTGCTTGCATCATTAATTATTATCATTATTGCCATCCAAGCAACGTTATCAGGGACACCCCTGCTTATTTCAGCAAGACAATGCCAAGCCACGTGTTAGAACAGCGTGGCTTCATAGTATTTTGTCTTATAAGTTGAAAATTTGCAAATCATTACACAACGTGACAACTTCACTGCTTTTGGGGGTTTGTAAAAAAAAAAAAATCCGATTTAATTGAGTTGTTTCAAAAATGTTCTGTTGAAAGGAAACAAAAATGTTAATGTGACCATCCAGTACAAAAAAGGAGTATTATATGAACATAAATAAAATTGAAACGTTCCAAGAAGCCATGTCTCACACAAACAAGCCGAGGGAATTACAGGATGCTGAGTGAAAGATCGGCCATTTCCCCGGGTGCGCCGTCTCATGGGAGGGGGGGGGGGGGGTTTAGATTGGGGGGGGGCCTCATATTTGGGTCAGCGGAGGAGAAGCGGAAGAGGCGAGCGGCTGGCAACTCATGCGTTCTCTGGTTCCTTTGTTCCGCTTCATTGGCGGACGCCGCCTTCTCTTCCTGTTTCTAGCGAGCCCCACTCCGAGGGTGGAGATGGCAGCGGACCTGCCAGCCTCCCAGACCACTACGCTAAACGGGTCTGACTCATCTTCGCCGTGAAAACCGTGGCGCCTCTCCCGCACTCGCTGAGGGTCCCGTGCATTCATTCAGTTCTTGTGCAAAACCCCAAAAGCAGTGAAGCCCTAATTGGCACATTTGGAATTTGATGCCTGCAATATGTTTCCCCAAAAAAAGCTGGCACGAGTGGCAAAAAAGACGGAGAACGTTGAGGAATGCTCGTCAAAGACTTATTTGGAGCATCCCACAGGTGGACAGGCTAATTGGGAACAGGTGGGTGCCATGATTGGGTATAAAAGTAGCTTCCATTAAATCCTCAGTCATTCACAAACAAGGACGGGGCGAGGGTCACCACTTTGTCAACAAATGCCTGAGCAAATTGTTTAAGAGCAACATTTCTCAACCAGGGAATTTAGGGATTTCACCATCTACGCTCCGTAATATCATCAAAAGTTAAAAAAAATCTGAAGAAATCACTGCACGTAAGCCATATTACAACAGACCTTCAACAGTGTGTAAAGGATATCACCACATGGGCTCAGGAACACTTCAGAAAACCCCTGTCAGTAACAACAGTTGGTCGCTACATCTGTAAGTGCAAGTTTAAACTCTACTATGCGAAGCCACAGCCATTTATCAACAACACCCAGAAACACTGCCGGATTTGCTGGAACTGAGCTAATCTAAAGATGGACCAAAGATGAAAATACCGCTGGCTTTGCTTGAGCCGAGCTTATCTAAACTGGACTGATGCACAAACAAGGATGGGGTGAGGGTCACCACTTTGTCAACAAATGCCTGAGCAAATTGATTAAGAACAACATTTCTCAACCAGGGAAGTTAAGGATTTCACCATCTACGCTCCGTAATATCATCAAAAGGTTCAAAGAATCTGGAGAAATCACTGCACGTAAGCCATGATATTACGGACCTTCGATTACTCAGGCGGTACTGCATCAAAAAGCCACATTGGTGTGTAAAGGATATCACCACATGGGCTCAGGAACACTTCAGAAAATACTACTAATTCAATTTTGAAACAGTTTATCTTCACGTTCAACTCTTTTAAAATTCAAAATTCAACCGAAAAAAAGAAGGGAACAACTAGCTAATTTTTTTTTGTTTTTTCAATTCAAAAATATATTTATGGAACATCATTAGTAATTTTTCCTGATTAAGATTAATTTTAGAATTTTAAAGACATTTTTAAATAGGTTAAAAGCCAATCTGCGCTTTGTTAGAATATGTAACAAATTGGACCAAGCTATATTTCTAACAAAGACTAATCATTATTTCTTCTAGATTTTCCAGAACAAAAATGTTAAAATAAAATTCAAAAGACTTTGAAATAAGATTTAAATTTGATTCTAAAGATTTTCTAGATTTGCCAGAATTATTGTTTGGAATTTTAATCATAATAAGTTTGAATAAATATTTCACAAATATTTTTTGTCGAAAAAACAGAAGCTAAAATGAAGAATTAAATTAAAATTGATTTTTTTTTCTTTACAATAAAAAAAATAAATTTACTTGAACATTGATTTAAAATGGGCTTCACGGTGGCAGAGGGGTTAGTGCGTCTGCCTCACAATACGAAGGTCCTGCAGTCCTGGGTTCAAATCCAGGCTCGGGATCTTTCTGTGTGGAGTTTGCATGTTCTCCCCGTGAATGCGTGGGTTCCCTCCGGGTACTCCGGCTTCCTCCCACTTCCAAAGACATGCACCTGGGGATAGGTTGATTGGCAACACTAAATTGGCCCTAGTGTGTGAATGTGAGTGTGAATGTTGTCTGTCTATCTGTGTTGGCCCTGCGATGAGGTGGCGACTTGTCCAGGGTGTACCCCGCCTACCGCCCGATTGTAGCTGAGATAGGCGCCAGCGCCCCCCGCAACTCCGAAAGGGAATAAGCGGTAGAAAATGGATGGATGGATGGATTGATTTAAAATGTCAGGAAATAAGAGAAAGGAATTTAAAAGGTAAAAAGGTATGTGTTTAAAAATCCTAAAATAATTTTTAAGGTTGTATTTTTTCTCTAAAATTGTCTTTCTGAAAGTTATAAGAAGCAAAGTAAAAAAATAATGAATTTATTTAAACAAATGAAGACCAAGTCTTTCAAATATTTTCTTGGATTTTCAAATTCTATTTGAGTTTTGTCTCCCTTAGAATTAAAAATGTCGAGCAAAGCGAGACCAGCTTGCTCGTAAATAAATAACATTTAAAAAATAGAGGCAGCTCACTGGTAAGTGCTGCTATTTGAGCTATTTTTAGAACAGGCCAGCGGGCGACTCATCTGGTCCTTACGGGCGACCTGGGGCCCGCGGGCACCGGGTTGGTGACCCCTGGTGTAGAGTATACAACTCAATCAATCAATGTTTATTTATATAGCCCTAAATTGGTTCGGAGCCAACATAAGGGCAAGGAAAAACTCACACATATCAGTAGGATGTCAATGTGAATGACTATGAGAAACTTTGGATTGGAGAGGACCGCAGATGTGGGAGACCCCCCTCCTCTAGGAGAGACCGGATGCAATGGATGTTGAGGGGGTTTAGCATAATACTGTGAAAGTCCAGTCCATAGTGGATCTAACATATATTGTGAGAGTCCAGTCCATGGTGGGGCCAGCAGGGCAGCGCAGAGATGTCCCCAACTGATGCACAGGCGAGCTGTCCACCCCCGGATCCCGACTCTGGACAGCCAGGACTTCATCCGTGGCTAAGTTTCAAATGAGTTTCAAGATTTGACTGAGGTAGAACCTCTAACTGTTACCGGTAGGATCTTCCAGAGTACCGGAGCCCCAAAAGAAGACACTAAACTTTTTCTGGGCCCTGGGAATCACTGGTAAGCGGGAGTTCTTAGAAGGCAGACTTCTGACCGGGACAATCAGCAAGATAGGATGGAGCTAGACCCTTTGGTATTTTATACTTAAGCTTAAGCTTCCTCCACAAGATTTATTCAGGAGGTGACTTGTCATTCTCCGGTTTACCCTTATTGAACCACAGCTCCCCACTGCCGGCAGAACTCATGCAGTCTTTCCTTGTCCCTACTTTCCCCTACGGCGGATTGTCTTGTCGATCAATACGTGGTTCCGCAGCCGGATGATCTTCTAGCTTCCAGTTGAGAGCAGCGACTCCTACCTTTAGTTCTTTTCTGCCTCGTCTCAGCGTGTTAACCCCCGGGCGGATCGGTCTGCAGAAGGAAGCGACGTGAGTGATGCGACCGTCACTGCGAGTCACCTCACACAATCTATTGATTTCGTCAGATTTGAGCTTACCGGACTGACAGCAGTCTCTAGCCCTCGTTCTCCCACACTCCCTTCTGTGGGTGTGTGGGAGTTCTTAGAAGGCAGACTTCTGACCGGGACAATCAGCAAGATAGGATGGAGCTAGACCCTTTGGTATTTTATACTTAAACTTAAGCTTCCTCCACAAGATTTATTCAGGAGGTGACTTGTTTAGTCGGAAAACAGTCATTCTCCGGTTTACCCTTATTGAACCACAGCTCCCCACTCCCGGCAGAACTCATGCAGTCTTTCCTTGTCCCTACTTTCCCCTACGGCGGATTGTCTTGTCGATCAGTACGTGGTTCCGCAGCCGGATTATCTTCTAGCTTCGAGTTGAGAGCAGCGACTCCTACCTTCAGTTCAGTTCTTTTCTGCCTCGTCTCAGCGTGTTAACCCCCGAGGCGGATCGGTCTGCAGAAGGAAGCGACGTGAGTGATGCGACCGTCACTGCGAGTCACCTCACACAATCTACTGATTTCGTCAGATTTGAGCTTACCGGACTGACAGCAGTCTCTAGCCCTCGTTCTCCCACACTCCCTTCTGTGGGTGTGTGGGTGTTTGGGAGTTCTTAGAAGGTAGACTTCTGACCGGGACAATCAGCAAGATAGGCTGGAGCTAGACCCTTTGGTATTTTATACTTAAGCTTAAGCTTCCTCCACAAGATTTATTCAGGAGGTGACTTCTTTAGTTGGAAAACCGTCATTCTCCGGTTTACCCTTATTGAACCACAGCTCCCCACTGCCGGCAGAACTCATGCAGTCTTTCCTTGCCCCTACTTTCCCCCACGGCGGATTGTCTTGTCGATCAGTACGTGGTTCCGCAGCCGGATGATCTCCTAGCTTCCAGTTGAGAGCAGCGACTCCTACCTTCAGTTCAGTTCTTTTCTGCCTCGTCTCAGCGTGTCAACCCCCAAGGCGGATCGGTCTGTTGAGGGAAGCGACGTGAGTGATGCGACCGTCACTGCGAGTCACCTCACACAATCTATTGATTTCGTCAGATTTGAGCTTACCGGACTGATAGCAGTCTCTAGCCCTCGTTCTCCGACACTCCCTTCTGTGGGTGTGTGGGAGTTCTTAGAAGGAAGACTTCTGACCGGGACAATCAGCAAGATAGGATGGAGCTAGACCCTTTGGTATTTTATACTTAAGCTTAAGCTTCTTCCACAAGATTTATTTAGGTTGTGACTTGTTTTGTTGGAAAACCGTCATTCTCCGGTGTACCCTTATTGAACCACAGCTCCCCACTGCCGGCAGAACTCATGCAGTCTTTTCTTGCCCCTACTTTCCCCTACGGCGGATTGTCTTGTCGATCAGTACGTGGTTCCGCGGCCGGATGATCTTCTAGCTTCCAGTTGAGAGCAGCGACTCCTACCTTCAGTTCAGTTCTTTTCTGCCTCGTCTCAGCGTGTTAACCCCCGAGGCGGATCGGTCTGCAGAACGAAGCGACATGAGTGATGCGACCGTCGCTGCGAGTCACCTCACACAATCTATTGATTTCGTCAGATTTGAGCTTACCGGACTGACAGCAGTCTCTAGCCCTCGTTCTCCCACACTCCCTTCTGTGGGAGTGTGGATGTTTGTGGGTGTTTGGGTGTGTGTGTCGTCCACCCATCAATGTGATTCCCAGTGGAGAAAGAAGGCTGTCATGTAGCTAACATGCCACTCAGCCATGGTCCAGGGCATGAGAGATGTTTCCGGACGCTTATGCGGCCGCTCAAGCGCACTCGCAGCTGCTGCACGTGAGTTTCCTCGGCATCTGGAGATCATGTCGAGCATGCAAGCTAATAAACACAACGACATTTAGTGTGGGTGAAGTCAAGCTGGATTGTCTCTCCGTAGATTCGGGTTCTATGGTGACTCTGTCCTGACGTGTGAAGGTGTTTATACTAAATATTCAATCAAAGGCTAGACTCCAGGGAGGGGGTCAAGGAACAAAAAAAGGTCATGGCCACAGCACACACAGACAAGTTACATAGAATCCACAAAACTTGCAACAGAGGGGGAAGGAGTGGGAGCTACAGAGGAATGCTGCAGTTGTATAAGCGGTATGCAGCCGACCATCGCCCCCTCAGGGGAATCAAGCTGCGGAGAAGGCATCGGGTGGGAGCATATCCCCATTGTCCAGGGTGTAGTGTTGTAGTGGTTATAGGCCTGGGGCCGCTTTGCTTCCCTTTTGGCATGCCCCCGAAACACCTCACAGCTAACGTCCTGAAGCCATTTTCACGCTACTTTGATCCGTTGCTTCTGCCCCACCTCACCCATCAGTCTTGAAGATCCGTCCAAACAAACACACCAGAGGTGATATCACTGCTGACAATCCCACTTCTGACACAATTTGTCACAAAAGATGAATGACTTCCACTCAAAGTTACCACTGCCACTAATAGTTAACATGGTAGCTAACTTCCATGCACAAAGTCTTTGAAGGCAGTCTGCGTTAAACTGCCCGACCCCATAGCTAACCATCCCATTTCTGACACCATTTTCGACATAATTCATTATTCTAGCGGTGTAGCGTGCAAGGACGAGAGTGGAAGAATTGTCAAAAGATGGCGCTAACTGTTTTAATGACATTCAGACTTTACTTCTATCCATAACGGAGCAGCATCTCCTCATCCGTGGCTCACTAGTGCGACAACAACCGCCGGAAATGTGTCTCGTGAAAAAACGTCCGACCGGAACTCCAACAACTAAAGTTTTTTAGGTGAATAATGTAAACTCACGACACCGGTATGTGCCATGTGGTGGTGTGGAAGTGTGTCGTGTAGTAGTGGTGTGGAAGTGTGTCGTGTAGTAGTGGTGTGGAAGTGTGTCGTGTAGTAGTGGTGTGGAAGTGTGTCGTGTAGTAGTGGTGTGGAAGTGTGTCACGTAGTAGTGGTGTGGAAGTGTGTCGTGTAGTAGTGGTGTGGAAGTGTGTCGTGTAGTAGTGGTGTGGAAGTGTGTCACGTAGTAGTGGTGTGGAAGTGTGTCGTGTAGTAGTGGTGTGGAAGTGTGTCGTGTAGTAGTGGTGTGGAAGTGTGTCATGTAGTAGTGGTGTGGAAGTGTGAATAGTAGTGGTGTGGAAGTGTGTTGTGTAGTAGTGGTGTGGAAGTCTGTAGTAGTTGTGTGGAAGTGTGTGTATAGCAGTGGTGTGGAAGTGTGTTGTGTAGTTGTGGTGTGGAAGTCTGTAGTAGTTGTGTGGAAGTGTGTGTATAGCAGTGGTGTGGAAGTCTGTAGTGGTGGTGTGGAAGTGTGTGTATAGCAGTGGTGTGCAAGTCTGTAGTGGTGGTGTGGAAGTGTGAATAGTAGTGGTGTGGAAGTGTGTTGTGTAGTTGTGGTGTGGAAGTCTGTAGTAGTGGTGTGGAAGTGTGTTGTGTAGTTGTGGTGTGGAAGTCTGTAGTATTGGTGTGGAAGTGTGTGTATAGCACTGGTGTGGAAGTCTGTAGTGGTGGTGTGGAAGTGTGTGTATAGTAGTGGTGTGCAAGTCTGTAGTGGTGGTGTGGAAGTGTGAATAGTAGTGGTGTGGAAGCGTGTTGTGTAGTTGTGGTGTGGAAGTCTGTAGTAGTGGTGTGGAAGTGTGTGTATAGCAGTGGTGTGGAAGTCTGTAGTGGTGGTGTGGAAGTTTGTGTATAGCAGTGGTGTGGAAGTCTGTAGTGGTGGTGTGGAAGTGTGAATAGTAGTGGTGTGGAAGTGTGTTGTGTAGTTGTGGTGTGGAAGTCTGTAGTAGTGGTGTGGAAGTGTGTGTATAGCAGTGGTGTGGAAGTCTGTAGTGGTGGTGTGGAAGTGTGTATAGTGGTGGTGTGGAAGTGTGTATAGTAGTGGTGTGGAAGTGTGTTGTGTAGTTGTGGTGTGGAAGTCTGTAGTGGTGGTGTGGAAGTGTGTCGAGTAGTAGTGGTGTGGAAGTGTGTATAGTGGTGGTGTGGAAGTGTATATAGTAGTGGTGTGGAAGTGTGTCGAGTAGTAGTGGTGTGGAAGTGTGCCATGTGGTGGTGTGGAAGTGTGTCGTGTAGTAGTGGTGTGGAAGTGTGTCAATTGGAAGTGTGTTGTGTAGTGGTGTGGAAGTGTGTCATGTAGTAGTGGTGTGGAAGTGTGTCAATTGGAAGTGTGTTGTGTAGTGGTGTGGAAGTGTGTTGTGTAGTAGTGGTGTGGAAGTGTGTTGTGTAGTGGTGTGGAAGTGTGTCGCGTAGTAGTGGTGTGGAAGTGTGTTGTGTAGTGGTGTGGAAGTGTGTCGTGTAGTAGTGGTGTGGAAGTGTGTTGTTTGGAAGTGTGTCGTGTAGTGGTGTGGAAATGTGCCGTGTGGAAGTGCGGATAGTAGTGGTGTGGAAGTGTGTCAATTGGAAGTGTGTCGTGTAGTAGTGGTGTGGAAATGTGTGGTGTGGTGGTGTGGAAGTGTGTTGTGTAGTAGTGGTGTGGAAGTGTGTCGTGCAGTGGTGTGGAAGTGTGTTGTTTGGAAGTGTGTCGTGTAGTAGTGGTGTGGAAATGTGCTATGTGGTGGTGTGGAAGTGTGTTGTGTAGTAGTGGTGTGGAAGTGTGTAGTAGTGGTGTGGAAGTGTGTATAGTAGTGGTGTGGAAGTGTGTGTAGTAGTGCTGTGGAAGTGTATGTAGTAGTGGTGTGGAAGTGTGTTGTGTAGTTGTGGTGTGGAAGTGTGTGTAGTAGTGGTGTGGAAGTGTATGTAGTAGTGGTGTGGAAGTGTGTTGTGTAGTTGTGGTGTGGAAGTGTGTGTAGTAGTGGTGTGGAAGTGTATGTAGTAGTGGTGTGGAAGTGTGTTGTGTAGTAGTGGTGTGGAAGTGTATGTAGTAGTGGTGTGGAAGTGTGTTGTGTAGTTGTGGTGTAGAAGTGTGTGTAGTAGTGGTGTGGAAGTGTATGTAGTAGTGGTGTGGAAGTGTGTTGTGTAGTAGTGGTGTGGAAGTGTATGTAGTAGTGGTGTGGAAGTGTGTGTGTAGCAGTGGTGTGGAAGTGTATGTAGTAGTGGTGTGGAAGTGTGTTGTGTAGTAGTGGTGTGGAAGTGTGTGGTGTGGAAGTGTGTTGTGTAGTAGTGGTGTGGAAGTCTATGTAGTAGTGGTGTGGAAGTGTGTTGTGTAGTAGTGGTGTGGAAGTGTATGTAGTAGTGGTGTGGAAGTGTGTTGTGTAGTAGTGGTGTGGAAGTGTATGTAGTAGTGGTGTGGAAGTGTGTGTGTAGTAGTGGTGTGGAAGTGTGTTGTGTAGTAGTGGTGTGGAAGTGTATGTAGTAGTGGTGTGGAAGTGTGTTGTGTAGTAGTGGTGTGGAAATGTGTGGTGTGGTGGTGTGGAAGTGTGTTGTGTAGTAGTGGTGTGGAAGTGTGTCGTGCAGTGGTGTGGAAGTGTGTTGTTTGGAAGTGTGTCGTGTAGTAGTGGTGTGGAAATGTGCTATGTGGTGGTGTGGAAGTGTGTTGTGTAGTAGTGGTGTGGAAGTGTGTAGTAGTGGTGTGGAAGTGTGTATAGTAGTGGTGTGGAAGTGTGTGTAGTAGTGCTGTGGAAGTGTATGTAGTAGTGGTGTGGAAGTGTGTTGTGTAGTTGTGGTGTGGAAGTGTGTGTAGTAGTGGTGTGGAAGTGTATGTAGTAGTGGTGTGGAAGTGTGTTGTGTAGTTGTGGTGTGGAAGTGTGTGTAGTAGTGGTGTGGAAGTGTATGTAGTAGTGGTGTGGAAGTGTGTTGTGTAGTAGTGGTGTGGAAGTGTATGTAGTAGTGGTGTGGAAGTGTGTTGTGTAGTTGTGGTGTGGAAGTGTGTGTAGTAGTGGTGTGGAAGTGTATGTAGTAGTGGTGTGGAAGTGTGTTGTGTAGTAGTGGTGTGGAAGTGTATGTAGTAGTGGTGTGGAAGTGTGTGTGTAGCAGTGGTGTGGAAGTGTATGTAGTAGTGGTGTGGAAGTGTGTTGTGTAGTAGTGGTGTGGAAGTGTGTGGTGTGGAAGTGTGTTGTGTAGTAGTGGTGTGGAAGTGTATGTAGTAGTGGTGTGGAAGTGTGTTGTGTAGTAGTGGTGTGGAAGTGTATGTAGTAGTGGTGTGGAAGTGTGTGTGTAGCAGTGGTGTGGAAGTGTATGTAGTAGTGGTGTGGAAGTGTGTTGTGTAGTTGTGGTGTGGAAGTGTGTGTAGTAGTGGTGTGGAAGTGTATGTAGTAGTGGTGTGGAAGTGTGTTGTGTAGTAGTGGTGTGGAAGTGTATGTAGTAGTGGTGTGGAAGTGTGTGTGTAGCAGTGGTGTGGAAGTGTATGTAGTAGTGGTGTGGAAGTGTGTGTGTAGCAGTGGTGTGGAAGTGTATGTAGTAGTGGTGTGGAAGTGTGTTGTGTAGTAGTGGTGTGGAAGTGTGTGGTGTGGAAGTGTGTTGTGTAGTAGTGGTGTGGAAGTGTATGTAGTAGTGGTGTGGAAGTGTGTTGTGTAGTAGTGGTGTGGAAGTGTATGTAGTAGTGGTGTGGAAGTGTGTTGTGTAGTAGTGGTGTGGAAGTGTATGTAGTAGTGGTGTGGAAGTGTGTTGTGTAGTAGTGGTGTGGAAGTGTATGTAGTAGTGGTGTGGAAGTGTGTTGTGTAGTAGTGGTGTGGAAATGTGTGGTGTGATGGTGTGGAAGTGTGTTGTGTAGTAGTGGTGTGGAAGTGTGTCGTGCAGTGGTGTGGAAGTGTGTTGTTTGGAAGTGTGTCGTGTAGTAGTGGTGTGGAAATGTGCTATGTGGTGGTGTGGAAGTGTGTTGTGTAGTAGTGGTGTGGAAGTGTGTAGTAGTGGTGTGGAAGTGTGTATAGTAGTGGTGTGGAAGTGTGTGTAGTAGTGGTGTGGAAGTGTATGTAGTAGTGGTGTGGAAGTGTGTTGTGTAGTTGTGGTGTGGAAGTGTGTGTAGTAGTGGTGTGGAAGTGTATGTAGTAGTGGTGTGGAAGTGTGTTGTGTAGTTGTGGTGTGGAAGTGTGTGTAGTAGTGGTGTGGAAGTGTATGTAGTAGTGGTGTGGAAGTGTGTTGTGTAGTAGTGGTGTGGAAGTGTATGTAGTAGTGGTGTGGAAGTGTGTTGTGTAGTTGTGGTGTGGAAGTGTGTGTAGTAGTGGTGTGGAAGTGTATGTAGTAGTGGTGTGGAAGTGTGTTGTGTAGTTGTGGTGTGGAAGTGTGTGTAGTAGTGGTGTGGAAGTGTATGTAGTAGTGGTGTGGAAGTGTGTGTGTAGCAGTGGTGTGGAAGTGTATGTAGTAGTGGTGTGGAAGTGTGTTGTGTAGTAGTGGTGTGGAAGTGTATGTAGTAGTGGTGTGGAAGTGTGTTGTGTAGTAGTGGTGTGGAAGTGTATGTAGTAGTGGTGTGGAAGTGTGTTGTGTAGTAGTGGTGTGGAAGTGTATGTAGTAGTGGTGTGGAAGTGTGTTGTGTAGTAGTGGTGTGGAAGTGTATGTAGTAGTGGTGTGGAAGTGTGTGTGTAGTAGTGGTGTGGAAGTGTGTTGTGTAGTAGTGGTGTGGAAGTGTATGTAGTAGTGGTGTGGAAGTGTGTTGTGTAGTAGTGGTGTGGAAGTGTATGTAGTAGTGGTGTGGAAGTGTGTGTGTAGTAGTGGTGTGGAAGTGTGTGGTGTGGAAGTGTGTGTTGTGTAGTAGTAGTGTTGTGTAGTAGTGTTGTGTAGTAGTGGTGTGGAAGTGTGTCTTACTTACATATTTATTTTCCTACTCTGCTCACTAAGCCTGTTAGCACGGAGCTTAGTGTTTGGCTGCTAGTACTGTCTCATCAACACTTGCTCTCCCTCTCTCTCCTTGCTCATGTTCATGTGTTCATGTGTTCATGTTCATGTGTTCATGTTCATGTGTTAATGTTCATGTGTTCATGTCCACATGTCCTTCCTCACCTTGCTGCCGCTCTTCATCCCCGCCTCAGCTTGTTCCACATCTTCCTTCCTCTTCTTCACTTTCTGCCTTTGGAGCGGATCAAGTTCAGTCCTTAAACCTGTTTACATATTTATTTAGTCAAACTACACATAGTTACTTATTTATTTAGTCAAACTACACATAGTTACTTATTTATTTAGTCAAACTACACATAGTTACTTATTTATTTAGTCAAACTACACATAGTTACTTATTTATTTAGTCAAACTACACATAGTTACTTATTTATTTAGTCAAACTACACATAGTTACTTATTTATTTAGTCAAACTACACATAGTTACTTATTTATTTAGTCAAACTACACAGAGTTACATATTTATTTAGTCAAACTACACATAGTTACATATTTATTTAGTCAAACTACACAGAGTTACTTATTTATTTAGTCAAACTACACATAGTTACATATTTATTTAGTCAAACTACACATAGTTACTTATTTATTTAGTCAAACTACACATAGTTACTTATTTATTTAGTCAAACTACACAGAGTTACATATTTATTTAGTCAAACTACACATAGTTACATATTTATTTAGTCAAACTACACATAGTTACTTATTTATTTAGTCAAACTACACATAGTTACTTATTTATTTAGTCAAACTACACAGAGTTACATATTTATTTAGTCAAACTACACATAGTTACATATTTATTTAGTCAAACTACACATAGTTACATATTTATTTAGTCAAACTACACATAGTTACATATTTATTTAGTCAAACTACACATAGTTACATATTTATTTAGTCAAACTACACATAGTTACATATTTATTTAGTCAAACTACACATAGTTACTTATTTATTTAGTCAAACTACACACAGTTACATAGCCTGTTCAGGAATTGTTTGCTCGACTTCAACAATTCTAAAAAAATTCCTGGATTTTCCATAATTCCTTTTTTTTTTTTTTTTGCATTTTTCCCATTAAAAATGAATTGGCCATTTTTCAACACATTCAACTCATCCTGGACATAACAAACTACCATCTTTCCACATTCAACACATTTCTAGGAATTCCCGTTATTTTGTGAACTTATTTCCACCCTTCTTAAGTTGACATTTTTCAACCCATTTCAACCGTCCCACCGTCAAAACACTCCTCATATTCAGGACAACAACCAAGTTGATAAAGAAACTAGAAAAATTCCCGGTTTTCCTGAAATTATAGGAATTTTTCAATTAAAAAACTGTTACAACTTCAACATTTCATGACCGATTTAAACAATTCCAACACCAACCAATTCAGCTAATTCAGGACATCCATTCATCCATTCCTTTTCTACCGCTTGTCCCCTTAGGGCGGAAGGTGCGTACACCCTGGACAAATCGCCATCTCATCACAGGGCCGACACAGATTAAGCAATGCCAGCTAAAATGTATCCGAGAGCCAGGCGCAGTCATCAAAAAGAGCCACATCTGGCTCTAGAGCCATAGGTTCCCTACCCCTGCACTACACCGACAGGGAATCAAATCCTGCAGTGCCGGACGTGTCCCCCTGCTTGAGCCAGTGCATGTCCAGGCCCGTCTGAATTTTTGCCAGAGAGCACATGTGGTCAGATGAAAGCAGAATATAACTTTTTGGTATATACTCAACTCCTCGTGTTTGGAGGAAGAAGAATACTGAGTTGCATCCCAGGAACACCATACCTACTGTGAAGCATGGGGGTGGATACATCATGCTTTGGGGCTGTTTTTCTGCTAAGAGGACAGGAGGAATGATCCGTGTTAAGGAAAGAATGAATGGGGCCATTTATTGTGAGATTTTGAGCCAAAACCTCCTTCCATCAGTGAGAGGTTTGAATGGTTGACCAAATACTTATTTTCCACCATAATTTACAAATAATCTCTTTAAAATTCTTAGATTTTTTTTCCACATTCTGTCTCTCACAGTTGAAGTGTACCTATGATGAAAATTACAGACGTCTGTCATCATTTTAAGTGGGAGAACTTGCACAATCGCCGGCTGACTAAATACTTTTTTTGTGTATATAAATAACTTTATTAACATCCATCCATCCATTTTCTACCGCTTATTCCCTTTCGGGGTCGATTTTTTTTGTAAATTGAGGAAGTCAGGATTATTTGCAACACCCATCCATCCACTTCCTACCGCTTGTCCCTCTCGGGGTCGGTTTGGTCCATCCGTGACTCGTCGGCTTCGTAGTGCACGGTGTTTTTCTGAAGCACGATACTGATAAAGCACGCTGCTGAGGTCACACGCCCCACTCTTTGGGGGAAAAACCGGTGTACTGAAACCCAAACGGGGTAATCCCCGAGCCAGAATGGGAGTTAATAGTGTAAGGAGAGACACAAAATAAAGCTAAAAGATGACGACTCGGCTTTTATCCGACTGCCCTCCTCCGCCCCGATCACATGACAACGCACAATAAAAGACGACAAAAGGCACATAAAAGTCGACCTGGAAAAGTGAAACACGGCACGCTGACCTTTTTGTTCACTTCTCAGATAGAAGGGGGGGGGTTTTGTGTGACCCCCCACCCCCTAGGGACTTGAAGCCTGGGACCCACATCACTTTATCTGGTCTGCAAACCCATTTATTGACACATGATATGTGTCAATAACTTCATATTTTCTCACTAAATGTCATGGATTTCATCAATTTTGACAGAAAAAAATATATTTACTGCTTTTAATTGCATACCTTTTAAACTTAATACTATCCAATATTTCAGCAAGTACGAAAAAATTGAGGCAGCTCACTGGTAAGTGCTGCTATTTATAGAACCGACTCAATACCTTCATAGTTTCTCACTAAATGTCATGGATTTGATTCATTTTGACCGAAAAAAATATATGTACTGCTTTTAATTGCATAACTTTTAAACGTAATACCATCCAATATTTCAGCAAATATTTAAAAAATTGAGGCAGCTCACTGGTAAGTGCTGCTATTTATAGAACCGACTCAATACCTTCATATTTTCTCACTAAATGTCATGGATTTGATTCATTTTGACCGAAAAAAATATATGTACTGCTTTTAATTGCATAACTTTTAAACGTAATACTATCCAATATTTCAGCAAATATTAAAAAATTGAGGCAGCTCACTGGTAAGTGCTGCTATTTATAGGACCGACTCAATACCTTCATATTTTCTCACTAAATGTCATGGATTTGATTCATTTTGACGGAAAAAAATATATGTACTGCTCTTAATTGCATAACTTTTAAACTTAATACTATCCAATATTTCAGCAATATTTAAAAAATTGAGGCAGCTCACTGGTAAGTGCTGCTATTTATAGAACAGGCCAGCGGGCGACTTAATACCTTCATATTTTCTCACTAAATGTCATGGATTTGATGAATTTTGACAGAAAAAAATATATGTACTGCTTTTAATTGCATACCTTTTAAACAGAATATTATCCAATATTTCAGTAAGTATAAAAAAATTGAGGCAGCTCACTGGTATCTGATCGATACCTAAATGTGTGGTATCATCCCAAACTAATGTCAAGTATCAAAGAAGAGAAGAATAAGTGAATAGTACATTTTAACAGAAGTGTAGATAGAACATGTTCAAACAGAAAATAAGTATATATTAACAGTAAATGAACAAGTGGATTAATAATCATTTTTTTACAGTTTGTCCCTCCTAATGAAGACAAAATTTGCCCCCCGGAGACAAATAAAATATTTTTTTTTATTTTACTGTTTTTCATTACTACCATTGCAAGCAGCCCATATTATTATTGCTCATACTTGAAACTTTACTATAGTTCTTCTCTCTTATTCTGCCACGAATAATACCAGACCAACTGGCCAATGTACACTTTCCCAAGTTCCGAACCTAATTCCTGGAAATTCAAACTCTTCAACATTCAAACCATTCCAACATTCAACCTATTCTTACATTCCGTCCGCAAAAAAATTATGTCCGGGTGTTGTTGATAAATGGCTGTGGCTTTGCATAGTAGAGTTTTAACTTGCACTTACAGATGTAGTGACCAACTGTAGTTACTGACGGGGGTTTTCTGAAGTTTTCCTGAGCCCATGTGGTGATATCCTTTACACACTGATGTGGCTTTTTGACGCAGTACCGCCTGAGGGGTCCAAAGTGCGTAATATCATGGCTTACGTGCAATGATTTTTCCAGATTCTCTGAATTTTTTTATGTTTTTACTGTAAATTGGAAGACAGTACTTTTTTTTTTTTGCCTACGGTAGAAAAACTGTCAGAGTTGCCAGAATAAAAAAGATAAAAAAAATACTTTTACAGTTTTTCAATGAACAATATCATGTTGGAAAAAAACAATGTCCATTTAAAAGTAAAATTCTGGCAACTAAGCTGCCAGCTTTTTTCCATACTGAACATCAAATTCCCCCCCGGAGACGAATAAAATATTAAAAATAAATAAATAAATACATATAAAAATGTACTGTAGCCTAAATCTTGACATGTTGAATTGTTGTATTTATCGTCGTTTAGTAGTTTTTTGCAAAGAAGGTTTTTTCCTTCCTTGTGGGGGCAGAACAGAGAAAAAATTGAGAAGCACTGACTTACTGTAACCATGACGACCATCAGTTATCCTCTTTGTGTAGCAAATAGTAGCACACACTAGGCCGTCTATGTACACTATGTGTCATTAACTGTATCATTATTATGAACATATGTCATTATTGTATCATTATTATGAATATATGTCATTATTGCATTATTATTAACAAATGTCGTTATTAGTATCATTAATATGAACAAATGTCAATAGGTGTATCAGTACTATGAACATTCGTCATTACTTTATCATCATGAACATGTATCGTTCATTGTATCATTATTATGAACATATGTAATTATTGTCTCATTATTATGAACACACCTGTATGTCATTATTGTATCATTATTATGAACATATGTAATTATTAGTATAATCATTATGAACATATGTCAATAAGTGTTTCATTATCATTAACATATGTCATTATTAGTTCCATTATTATGGACATATGTCATTATTTATATCATTATGAACATATGTCATTATTAATGTCATTATTATGAACATATGTCAATAAGTGTATCAATATGATGAACATATGTCATTGTATCATTATTATGAACACATGTCATTAATGCATCATTATTATGAACATATATCATTATGGTATCAGTAATATGAACATATGTCATTATTGTATCAGTACTATAAACATATGTCATTATGGTATCATTATTATAAACATATGTCATTATTAGTATCATTATTATGAACATATGTCATTATGGTATCATTATTATAAACATATGTCATTATTAGTATCATTATTATGAACATATGTCAATAGGTGTATCAGTACTATGGACATATGTCATTTTTGTATCATTATGAACATATGTCATTAAGTTTATCAGTACTATGAACATATGTCATTATTAGTATTATTATCATGAACCTATGTCATTATTGTATCAGTATTATGAACATGTGTCTCTATTGTATCATTATTATGAACATATGTAATTATCGTATTGGTATTATGAACATTTGTCATTCATGTATCAGTACTATGAACATATGTCATTATTAGTATCATTATTATAAACATATGTCAATAGGTGTATCAGTACTATGAACATATGTCATTATTGTATCATTAATATGAACATATGTCATTATGTTTATCAGTACTATGAACATATGTCATTATTAGTATTATTATCATGAACATATGTCATTATTGTATAAGTATTATGAACATGTGTCTCTATTGTATCATTATTATGAACATATGTAATTATCGTATCGGTATTATGAACATTTGCCATTCATGTATCAGTACTATGAACATATGTCATTATTAGTATCATTATTATGAACATATGCATTTAAGTGTAAGTATTATGAATATATGTATTTGTATCATTATTATGAACATATGTTATTATTGTATCATTATTATGAACATATGTTATTATTGTATCATTATTATGAACATATGTCATTATTATATGATTATTATGAACATATGTTACTGTATCATTATGAATGTGTGTCATTCATTGTATCATTATTATGAACATATGTCAAGTGCACCAATACTATGAACATATGTCAATAGGTGTATCATTACAATGAACATATGTCATTGTATCATTATTATGAACATGTCAGTATTATGAACATATGTCACTAAATGTATCATTATTATAAACAAATGTCATTATTGCATCAATATTATGAACATATGTCACTAAGTGTATAATTAATATGAACATATTTTATTAATTTGATCATTATCATGAACATGTCATTATTTTATCAGTATTATGAATAATCAATAATTGTCTATTTATATGTCATTAATTGTATTATTAGTATGAACATATGTCATTATTGTATCATTATTATGAACATACTGTATGTCATTATCGTATCATTATTATGAACATATGTCATTAAGTGTATCACATTATTATGAACATATGTCATTATTGTATCATTATTATGAACATATATCACTAAATGTATCATTATGAACATATGTCATTAATTGTATCATTATTATGAACATATGTCACTAAGTGTATCACATTATTATGAACATATGTCACTAAATGTATCATTATTATGAACATATGTCACTAAGTGTATCATTATTATGAACGTATGCCATTATTGTATCAGTATTATGAACACATGTCATTATTATAGCATTATTATGAACATATGTCAAGAAGTGTATCATTATTATGAACATATGTCATTATTGTATCATTATTATGAACATATGTCATTGTTGTATCATTATTATGAACATATGTCAATATTGTATCATTATTATGAACATATGTCATTATTGTATCATTATTATGAACATATGTCATTATTGTATCATTATTATGAACGTCTGCCATTATAGTATTATTATTATGAACATATGTCATTATCGTATCATTATGAACATATGTCACTAAATGTATCATCATTATGAACATATGTCATTATCGTATCATTATTATGAACACATGTCATTATTGTACTATTATTATGAAGTAATGTGCTCCAACAATAAATTCCACGGCTTTGTTGTCCTGCAGATCTCCTGGTCAGACTGGCCAAGGACAAGTTGGAAGTCTTTGAGACCGAGTACCAGGAGGTGAGTCTGGTCCACATTTCACATTCTAGACACAAATAGAAAGTGTTTGTGTGTGTGTGTGTGTGTGTGTGTGTGTGTGTTGTGTGTGTGTGTGTGTGTGTGTGTGTGTGTGTGTGTGTGTGTGTCCGAATAAAGACACAGATAATAGACAGCCCTCATATTACATAGATATTCGGAATATTACACAATACAATAGAATGCTTCACTATCAAACACACCATCAGCAGCTTCTTCATATTTACATTCTTCTTCAGTATGGTGCAAACGATCAGTGCTACGCTACCAAGTTAGCTAACTACACTGTTTTTTTCTGATGATTTCTTTATTTAATTCTATGAACATCTGTGGGGGGGCGGGGTCTCTGAATGTAGCCCACATGAACAGTGATGATACTGTCGGGGGGGAATAGTGGTCACCCTAAAGCAGAGTGTAATGCACAGAGAGTAGGGCTCGGTGATAAAACGATATCAATATACTGTGTATCGGCGTCGACACGTGATCGATATCAGTATTAAAAATAATTTCATACTAATTAATCATACTTTCCAAACATTTTTTTTTTCAAAATACAGAAATAAATACTTGTTTGACTTATGATGTCAAATAAAGTTATCATTTAAATTGTAATGTGTATATATATATATATATATATATATATATATATATATATATATATATATATATATATATATATATATATATATATATATATATATATATATATATATATACACATATATATATATATATATATGTATATATGTATATCAAATGGAACATTTACAGTGGTTTTATTCTTTTTAACAGTAAAATTCTGTCGACTAAGCTACCAGTTGTTTTTACTGTAAAATATGTGGTTTATTTTTACGGTGTCTTACTGTAAATTAATTAAAGTTAAAAAAAATTGCTGTAAAATAAACACAAAAAACAAACATATGTAATATTACTGTATTAGTTTATGTTGTAAAAACACTGTATTTTGTTACAGTAACATTCTGCTGACTCTGTTTTTACTGTAAAATCTACAGATATTAGTGCTTATTAGTAGTTACTAGTAGTTTTTTTGTGCTTACTAGTACTTACCAGGGATTATTTGTGGTTCCTAGTGCTTATTAGTGGTTACTAGTAGTTTTCTTAGTGCTTACTAGTACTTATCAGTGCTTATTCATGGTTACTAGTGCTTACTAGTGGTTACTAGAAGTTATTCGTGTTTACTAGTACTTACCCGGGCTTATTTGTGGTTCCTAATGCTTATTAGTAGTTACTAGTAGTTTTCTTAGTGCTTACTACTACTTGTCAGTGCTTATTCATGGTTACTAGTGCCTATTAGTGGTTACTAGTAGTTATTAGTGCTTACTAATAACTACTAGTAACCATTCGTGGTTACTAGTGCTTATTAGTGGTTACTACTAGTTATTAGTGCTTACTAGTACTTATCAGTGCTTATTCATGGTTACTAGTGCTTACTAGTGGTTACTAGTAGTTATTAGTGTTTACTAGTACTTATCAGTGCTTATTTGTGGTTACTAGTGCTTATTATTGGTTACTAGTAGTCGTTAGTGCTTACTAGTATTTATTAATGCTTAATTGTGGTTACTAGTACTTATTAGTGGTTACTATTAGTTATTAGTGCTTACTAGTACTTATCAGTGCTTATTTGTGGTTATTAGTGCTTACTAATAGTTACTAGTAGTTTTTTTAGTGCTAATAAGTATCAGTGCTTATTCATGGTTACTACTGCTTATCAGTGGTTACTAGTAGTTATTAGTGCTTACTAGTACCTGTCAGTGCTTATTTGTGGTTACTAGTGCTTATTAGTGGTTACTAGTATTTATTAGTGCTTACTAGTACTTATCAGTGCATATTTGTGGTTACTAGTGCCTATTAGTGGTTACTAGTAGTTATTAGTGCTTATTCATGGTTACTAGTACTTATTCATGGTTACTAGTATTTATTAGTGCTTACTAGTACTTATCAGTGCATATTTGTGGTTACTAGTGCCTGTTAGTGGTTACTAGTAGTTATTAGTGCTTACTAGTACTTATCAGTGCGTATTTGTGGTTAGTAGTGCTTAATTGTGGTTACTAGTAGTTATTAATGCTTACTAGCAAAAAACAGTGCTTATGTGTGGTTACTAGTGCCTATTAGTGGTTACTAGTAGTTATTAGTGCTTACTAGTACTTATCAGTGCTTATCTGTTGTTCCTAGTGCGTATTAGTAGTTACTTGTAGTTTTCTTAGCCCCTACTAGTAATTATCAGTGCTTATTTGTGGTTACTAGTAGCTATTAGTGCTTACTAGTACTTATCAGTGATTATTTGTGTTTACTTGTGCTTAGTTGTGGTTACTAGTAGTTATTAGTGCTTACTAGTACTTATCAGTGCTTATTTGTGTTTACTTGTGCTTAGTTGTGGTTACTAGTAGTTATTAGTGCTTACT
>NC_084639.1:20439423-20459423 GCF_033978795.1 Nerophis ophidion | reverse complement strand
ACTGCTTGTATCTCACATGATATCACACACAAGTAAACACTCTGCAGGACTGCTTGTATCTCACATGATATCACACACAAGTAAACACTTAGCAGGACTGCTTGTATCTCACATGATATCACACACAAGTAAACACTCTGCAGGACCGCTTGTATCTCACATGATATCACACACAAGTAAACACTCTGCAGGACTGCTTGTATCTCACATGATATCACGCACAAGTTAACTCGCTGCAGGACTGCTTGTATCTCACATGATATCGGGCGCTAGTAAACACACTGCAGGACTGCTCATATCGCACATGATATCACACACAAGTAAACACTCTGCAGGACTGCTTGTATCTCACATGATATCACACACAAGAAAACTCTCTACAAGACTGCTTGTATCGCACATGATATCACACACAAGTAAAGACTCTGCAGGACTGCTTGTATCTCACATGATATCACACACAAATAAACATGCTGCAGGACTGACTGCTTGTATCTCACATGATATCACACACAAGTAAACACACTGCAGGACTGCTCGTATCGCACATGATATCACACACAAGTAAACACTGCAGGACTGCTTGTATCTCACATGATATCACACACAAGTAAACACTGCAAAACTGCATGTATCGCACATAATATCACACACACAAGTAAACACTCTGCAGGACTGCTTGTATCTCACATGATATCACACACAAGTAAACACTCTGCAGGTCAGCTTGTATCTCGCATGATATCACACACAGGTAAACACTCTGCAGGGCTGCTTGTATCTCGCATGATATCACACACAGGTAAACACTCTGCAGGACTGCTTGTATCTCACATGATATCACACACAAGTAAACACTCTGCAAAACTGCTCGTATCGCACACATAATCACACACAAGTAAACACTCTGCAGGACTGCTTGTATCGCACATGATATCACACACAAGTAAACACTCTGCAAAACTGCTCGTATCGCACACATAATCAAACACAAGTAAACACTCTGTAGGACTGCTTGTATTGCACATGATATCACACACACGTAAACACTCTGCAGGACTGCTTGTATCTCACATGATATCACACACAAGTAAACACTCTGCAGGACTGCTTGTATCTCACATGATATCACACACAAGTAAACACTCTGCAGGACCGCTTGTATCTCACATGATATCACACACAAGTAAACACTCTGCAGGACTGCTTGTATCTCACATGATATCACAAACAAGTAAACACACTGCAGGACTGCTTGTATCGCATATGATATCACACACAAGTAAACACTCTGCAGGACTGCCTGTATCTCACATGATATCACACACAAGTAAACAATCTGCAAGACTGCATGTATCGCACATAATCTCACACACACAAGTAAACACTCTGCAGGACTGCTTGTATCGCACATGATATCACACACAAGTAAACACTCTGCAGGACTGCTTGTATCTCACATGATATCGAGCGCAAGTAAACACTCGGCAGGAATGCTCGTATCTCACATGATATCACACACAAGTAAACACTCTGCATGACTGCTTGTATCGCACATGATATCACACACAAGTAAACACTCGGCAGGACTGCTTGTATCTCACATGATATCACGCACAAGTAAACACTTTGCAGGACTGCTTGTATCTCACATGATATCACACACAAGTAAACACTCTGCAGGACTGCTTGTATCTCACATGATATCACACACAAGTAAACACTTAGCAGGACTGCTTGTATCTCACATGATATCACACACAAGTAGACACGCTGCAGGACTGCTTGTATGTCACATGATATCACACACAAGTAAACACTCTGCAGGACTGCTTGTATCTCACATGATATCACGCACAAGTAAACACTTTGCAGTACTGCTTGTATCTCACATGATATCACACACAAGTAAACACTCTGCAGGACTGCTTGTATCTCACATGATATCATACACAAGTAAACACTCTGCAAAACTGCATGTATCGCACATAATATCACACACAAGTAAACACTCGGCAGGACTGCTTGTATCTCACATGATATCACGCACAAGTAAACACTTTGCAGGACTGCTTGTATCTCACCTGATATCACACACAAATAAACTTTCTACAAGACTGCTTGTATCTCACATGATATCACACACAAGTAAACACTGCAGGACTGCTTGTATCTCACATGATATCACACACAAGTAAATATGCTGCAGGACTGCTTGTATCTCACATGATATCACACACAAGTAAACACTCTGCAAAACTGCTTGTATCGCACTTAATATCACACACAAGTAAACATTCTGCAGGACTGCTTGTATCGCACATGATATCACACACAAGTAAACACTCTGCAGCACTGCTTGTATCGCACATGGTATCACGCACAAGTAAACACTTTGCAGGACTGCTTGTATCTCACATGATATCACACACAAGTAAACACTCTGCAGGACTGCTTGTATCTCACATGATATCATACACAAGTAAACACTCTGCAAAACTGCATGTATCGCACATAATATCACACACAAGTAAACACTCGGCAGGACTGCTTGTATCTCACATGATATCGCGCACAAGTAAACACTGCAGGACTGCTTGTATCTCACATGATATCACACACAAGTAAATATGCTGCAGGACTGCTTGTATCTCACATGATATCACACACAAGTAAACACTCTGCAAAACTGCTTGTATCGCACTTAATATCACACACAAGTAAACATTCTGCAGGACTGCTTGTATCGCACATGATATCACACACAAGTAAACACTCTGCAGCACTGCTTGTATCGCACATTGTATCACGCACAAGTAAACACTTTGCAGGACTGCTTGTATCTCACATGATATCACGCACAAGTAAACACTCTGCAGGACTGCTTGTATCTCACATGATATCATACACAAGTAAACACTCTGCAAAACTGCATGTATCGCACATAATATCACACACAAGTAAACACTCTGCAGGACTGCTTGTATCTCACATGATATCATACACAAGTAAACACTCTGCAAAACTGCATGTATCGCACATGATATCACACACAAGTTAACACTCTGCAGGACTGCTTGTATCTCACTTGATATCACACACAAGTAAACATGCTGCAGGACTGCTTGTATCTCACATGATATCACACACAAGTAAACACTCTGCAGGACCGCTTGTATCGCACATAATATCACACACAAGTTAACACTCTGCAGGACTGCTTGTATCGCACATGATATCATACACACTTAATCACTCTGCAGGACTGCTTGTATTGCACATGATATCACACACAAGTAAACACTCGGCAGGACTGCTTGTATCTCACATGATATCACGCACAAGTAAACACTTTGCAGGACTGCTTGTATCTCACATGATATCACACACAAGTAAACACTCTGCAGGACTGCTTGTATCTCACATGATATCATACACAAGTAAACACTCTGCAAAACTGCATGTATCGCACATAATATCACACACAAGTAAACACTCGGCAGGACTGCTTGTATCTCACATGATATCGCGCACAAGTAAACACTTTGCAGGACTGCTTGTATCTCACCTGATATCACACACAAATAAACTTTCTACCAGACTGCTTGTATCTCACATGATATCACACACAAGTAAACACTCTGCAGGACTGCTTGTATCTCACATGATATCACACACAAGTAAACATGCTGCAGGACTGCATGTATCTCACATGATATCACACACAAGTAAACACTCTGCAAAACTGCTTGTATCGCACATAATATCACACACAAGTAAACATTCTGCAGGACTGCTTGTATCGCACATGATATCACACACAAGTAAACACTCTGCAGCACTGCTTGTATCGCACATGGTATCGGGCGCAAGTAAACACTCTGCAGGACTGCTTGTATCTCACATGATATCACACACAAGTAAACATGCTGCAGGACTGCATGTATCTCACATGATATCACACACAAGTAAACACTCTGCAAAACTGCATGTATCGCACATAATATCACACACAAGTTAACACTCTGCAGGACTGCTTGTATCTCACATGATATCACACACAAGTAAACATGCTGCAGGACTGCTTGTATCTCACATGATATCACGCACAAGTAAACACTTTGCAGGACTGCTTGTATCTCACATGATATCACACACAAGTAAATACTCTGCAGGACTGCTTGTATCTCACATGATATCATACACAAGTAAACACTCTGCAAAACTGCATGTATCGCACATAATATCACACACAAGTTAACACTCTGCAGGACTGCTTGTATCTCACATGATATCACACACAAGTAAACACTCTGCAGGACTGCTTGTATCTCACATGATATCATACACAAGTAAACACTCTGCAAAACTGCATGTATCGCACATAATATCACACACAAGTTAACACTCTGCAGGACTGCTTGTATCTCACATGATATCACACACAAGTAAACATGCTGCAGGACTGCTTGTATCTCACATGATATCACGCACAAGTAAACACTTTGCAGGACTGCTTGTATCTCACATGATATCACACACAAGTAAACACTCTGCATGACTGCTTGTATCGCACATAATATCACACACAAGTTAACACTCTGCAGGACTGCTTGTATCTCACATGATATCACACACAAGTAAACATGCTGCAGGACTGCTTGTATCGCACATAATATCACACACAAGTTAACACTCTGCAGGACTGCTTGTATCTCACATGATATCATACACAAGTAAACACTCTGCAGGACTGCTTGTATCACACATGATATCATACACAAGTAAACACTCTGCAGGACTGCTTGTATCACACATGATATCACACACAAGTAAACATGCTGCAGGACTGCTTGTATCGCACATGATATCACACACAAGTAAACATGCTGCAGGACTGCTTGTATCACACATGATATCACACACAAGTAAACACCCGGCAGGGCTGCTTGTATCTCACATGATATCACACACAAGTAAACATGCTGCAGGACTGCTTGTATCGCACATGCTATCACACACAAGTTAACACTCTGCAGGACTGCTTGTATCTCACATGATATCACACACAAGTAAACACTCTGCAGAACTGCTTGTATCACACATGATATCGCACAAAACACGTAGTGGGCCGACAAAACCGGAGCCGCGGTCCTCAAACGTCCTCCGAGCCGCACTTGGGACACCCTGCTTTTAATCGTACTAAAACCGAGTCAAACTGGTACTAAAACCTGGGCGTGTGATAAGCAAGGCGTAGAGAGCGAGTGGAGCGAGTGGAGCGCATGACATCATCGCTAATCTATCACTATCCCCGACTTCTGGAATGTGGCAAATAGAAAAGGGCGGAGTGATTAGCACACGTTGCCACGGCAACACTTTGCCAGGACTAAAGTCAGGTTGCTGCTAAAGCTTAGAGAATAATACAGGTAGTAATACCACTACTTGACCCTAATAGTACAAAGTCATGACCTAATCCTGATAGTACAAAGTCATGACATGATCCTAATAGTACAGTTATGACATCATCCTAATAGTACAAAGTCATGACCTGATCCTAATAGTCCAAAGTCCGGGTGTTGCAGGACAAGAATGTGTGATGTCATCCTCCACGGTTATAAAAATGTCATTAAAGAAGAGACTCAAGCGTGTCATGTGACCAAATGAGCTGACACGTGAACGCTCCTTCTTTCAATGCTGGGTCGCCATGACAACACAAGCAGATGTGTAGTTGTCTCCTACTTCCTGCTCGCCACAACTATTCTGGGCGGGGGCGAGAGCCCCGAGGAGGAAGGTGACCTTCTGATACGGGCCCGGCTGCACGATGATGTGGCATCTCAACATCACTGCTGAGTTACACCCGTATCATTAGGAACATGCTGTAGACCACCACCATGTAACCCACCAGACACGCTGTAGACCACCACCATGTAACCCACCAGACACGCTGTAGACCACCACCATGTAACCCACCAGACATGCTGTAGACCACCACCATGTAACCCACCAGACACGCTGTAGACCACCACCATGTAACCCACCAGACACGCTGTAGACCACCACCATGTAACCCACCAGACACGCTGTAGACCACCACCATGTAACCCACCAGACACGCTGTAGACCACCACCATGTAACCCACCAGACATGCTGTAGACCACCACCATGTAACCCACCAGACATGCTGTAGACCACCACCATGTAACCCACCAGACACGCTGTAGACCACCACCATGTAACCCACCAGACACGCTGTAGACCACCACCATGTAACCCACCAGACACGCTGTAGACCACCACCATGTAACCCACCAGACATGCTGTAGACCACCACCATGTAACCCACCAGACACGCTGTAGACCACCACCATGTAACCCACCAGACACGCTGTAGACCACCACCATGTAACCCACCAGACACGCTGTAGACCACCACCATGTAACCCACCAGACACGCTGTAGACCACCACCATGTAACCCACCAGACACGCTGTAGACCACCACCATGTAACCCACCAGACATGCTGTAGACCACCACCATGTAACCCACCAGACACGCTGTAGACCACCACCATGTAACCCACCAGACACGCTGTAGACCACCACCATGTAACCCACCAGACATGCTGTAGACCACCACCATGTAACCCACCAGACACGCTGTAGACCACCACCATGTAACCCACCAGACATGCTGTAGACCACCACCATGTAACCCACCAGACACGCTGTAGACCACCACCATGTAACCCACCAGACACGCTGTAGACCACCACCATGTAACCCACCAGACACGCTGTAGACCACCACCATGTAACCCACCAGACACGCTGTAGACCACCACCATGTAACCCACCAGACACGCTGTAGACCACCACCATGTAACCCACCAGACACGCTGTAGACCACCACCATGTAACCCACCAGACATCACCACTGAACATGTCCAGCACAGCAATGGAGGAATGTTCAGTCAGGAGTGTCCACATCTGATAGTCATATCAGTCTGATATCAGCAAAGAAAACTAATGTCTGTTTACATGTATCATGTGCGATACAAGCAGCCCTGTAGAGTGTTTACGTGTGGGATATCATGTGCGATACAAGCAGTCTTGAAATGAGTTTTGTTGTGTGTGATTTCATGTGAGATACAAGCAGCCCTGCAGAGTGTTTACTTGTGTGTGATATCATGTGCGATACAAGCAGTCCTGCAGAGTGTTTACTTGTGTGTGATATCATGTGAGATACAAGCAGTCCTACAGCGTGTTTACTTGTGTGTGATATCATGTGCGATACAAGCAGTCCTGCAGAGTGTTTACTTGTGTGTGATATCATGTGAGATACAAGCAGTCCTGCAGAGTGTTTACTTGTGTGTGATATCATGTGCGATACAAGCAGTCCTGCATAGTGTTTATGTGTGTGTGATATCATGTGCGATACAAGCAGTCCTGCATAGTGTTTACGTGTTTGTGATATCATGTGCGATACAAGCAGTCCTGCATAGTGTTTACGTGTGTGTGATATCATGTGCGATACAAGCAGTCCTGCATAGTGTTTACTTGTGTGTGATATCATGTGAGATACAAGCAGTCCTACAGCGTGTTTACTTGTGTGTGATATCATGTGCGATACAAGCAGTCCTGCAGAGTGTTTATTTGTGTGTGATATCATGTGAGATACAAGCAGTCCTGCAGAGTGTTTACTTGTGTGTGATATCATGTGCGATACAAGCAGTCCTGCATAGTGTTTATGTGTGTGTGATATCATGTGCGATACAAGCAGTCCTGCATAGTGTTTACGTGTTTGTGATATCATGTGCGATACAAGCAGTCCTGCATAGTGTTTACGTGTGTGTGATATCATGTGCGATACAAGCAGTCCTGCATAGTGTTTACTTGTGTGTGATATCATGTGAGATACAAGCAGTACTGCAGAGTGTTTACTTGTGTGTGATATCAAGTGTGATTCAAGCAGTTCTGCAGCATGTTTACTTGTGTGTGATATCATGTGCGATACGAGCAGTTTTGAAATGGGTTTTGTTGTTTGTGGTATCATGTGAGATACAAGCAGTCCTGCAGAGTGATTGTGTATGATATCATGTGAGATACAAACAGTCCTACAGCGTGTTTGCTTGTGTGTGATATCATGTGCGATACAAGCAGACCTGCAGAGTGTTTACTTGTGTGTGATATCATGTGCGATACAAGCAGCCCTGCAGAGTGTTTACGTGTTTTATATCATGTGAGATACGAGCAGTTTTGCAGAGTGTTTACTTGTGTGTGATATCATGTGCGATACAAGCAGTCCTGCATAGTGTTTACTTGTGTGTGATATCATGTGCGATACAGGCAGTCTTGCAGCGTGTTTACTTGTGTGTGATATCATGTGAGATACAAGCAGTCCTGCAGAGTCTTTACGTGTGTGTGATATCATGTGCGATACAAGCAGTCCTGCAGCATGTTTACTTGTGTGTGATATCATGTGAGATACAAGCAGTCCTGCAGAGTCTTTACATGTGTGTGATATCATGTGCGATACAAGCAGTCCTGCAGCATGTTTACTTGTGTGTGATATCATGTGAGATACAAGCTGTTCTGCAGAGTGTTTACTTATGTGTGATATGTCGGATACAAGCTGTCCTGCAGAGTGTTTACTTGAGTGTGATATCATGTGAGATACAAGCAGTCCTGCAGAGTGTTTACTTGTGTGTGATATCATGTGAGATTCAAGCAGTCCTGCAGAGTGTTTACTTGTGTGTGATATCATGTGAGATACAAGCAGTCCTGCAGAGTGTTTACGTGTGTGTGATATCATGTGAGATACAAGCAGCCCTGCCGGGTGTTTACTTGTGTGTGATATCATGTGCGATACAAGCAGTCCTGCATAGTGTTTATGTGTGTGTGATATCATGTGAGATACAAGCAGTCCTGCAGAGTGTTTACTTGTGTGTGATATCATGTGCGATACAAGCAGTCCTGCATAGTGTTTATGTGTGTGTGATATCATGTGAGATACAAGCAGTCCTGCAGAGTGTTTACTTGTGTGTGATATCATGTGCGATACAAGCAGTCCTGCATAGTTTTTATGTGTGTGTGATATCATGTGAGATACAAGCAGTCCTGCAGAGTATTTACTTGTGTGTGATATCATGTGAGATACAAGCAGTCCTGCAGAGTGTTTACTTGTGTGTGATATCATGTGAGATACAAGAAGTCATGCAGAGTTTTACTTGTGTGTGATATCATGTGAGATACAAGCAGTTATGCAGAGTTTTACTTGTGTGTGATATCATGTGCGATACAAGCAGCCCTGCACAGTGTTTATTTGTGTGGGATATCATGTGAGATACAAGATGACCTTCAGAGTGTTTACTTTTGTGTGATATCATGTGAGATACAAGCAGTCCTGCAGAGTGTTTACTTGTGTGTGATATCATGTGTGATACAGGCAGTCCTGCAGCATGTTTACTTTTGTGTGATATCATGTGAGATACAAGCAGCCCTGCAGAGTGTTTACTTGTGTGTGATATCATGTGCAATACAAGCGGCCCTGCAGAGTGTTTACTTGTGTGTGTGATATCATGTGCGATACAAGCGGACCCATAGAGTGTTTACTTGTGTATGATATCATGTGCAATACAAGCAGTCCTGAAATGTGTTTTATTGTGTGTGATATCATGTGCAATACAAGCGGCCCTGCAGAGTGTTTACTTGTGTGTGATATCATGTGCGATACAAGCAGTACTACACCAAGTTTGTTTGTGTGTGTTATCATGTGCGATACAAGCAGTCCTACAGCAAGTTTGCTTGTGTGTGATATCATGTGCGATACAAGCAGTCCTACAGCGTGTTTACTTGTGTGTGATATCATGTGAGATTCAAGCAGTCCTGCAGAGTGTTTACTTGTTTGTGATATCATGTGAGATACAAGCAGTCATGCAGCCTGTATACTTGTGTGTGATATTTTGTGCGATACAAGCAGTCCTTCAGAATGTTTACTTGTGTGTGATATCATGTGGATATCAGCAGTCCTGCAGAGTATTTACTTGTGTGTGATATCATGTGTGATACGAGGAGTCCTGTAGAGTGTTTACTTGTGTATGATATCATGTGAGATACAAGCAGTCCTGCATCGTGTTTACTTGTGTGTGATATCATGTGCGATACGAGGAGTCCTGTAGAGTGTTTACTTGTGTATGATATCATGTGAGATACAAGCAGTCCTACAGCGTGTTTACTTTTGTGTGATACCATGTGAGATACAAGCAGCTTTGCTGCATGTTTACTTGTGTCTGATATCATGTGAGATACAAGCGGCCATGCAGTGTTTACTTGTGTGCGATATCAAGTGCGATACAAGCAGTCCTGCAGCATGTTTACTTCTGTGTGATACCATGTGAGATATGAGCGGCTTTGCAGCATGTTTACTTGTGTGTGATATCATGCGAGATACAAGCTGACCTGCAGAGTGTTTACTTGAGTGTGATATCATGTGAGATACAGGCAGTCCTGCAGAGTGTTTACTTGTGTGTGATACCATGTAAGATTCAAGCAGTCCTGCAGCATGTTTACTTCTGTGTGATACCATGTGAGATACAAGCGTCTTTGCAGCATGTTTACTTGTGTGTGATATCATGTGCGACACAATCAGTCCTGCAGCATTTTTACTTCTGTGTGATATCATGTTTGATACAAGCGGCTTTGCAGCATGTTTACTTGTGTGTGATATCATGTGAGATACGAGCGGCTTTGCAGCATGTTTACTTCTGTGTGATATCATGTGAGATACGAGCGGCCTTTTATTTTCCAATGTGTTGCTGCCTTTAAATCCTAAATTCCTGATTATTTGCAAGAAACAAATGAAGTCTACCAGTGTGAACCTCATTAAAAAGCTTTCATATCAGAGTGATGATGTACATTCATAGACTTAAATGATGTCGATAGTGTGACGATTAGTGGACAGTATCACAATAATCGACTTACTTCAATGTGTGACTCACTTCCCTGCATCTTTTTTCCATTCCAAAATAAAAACAAGCTGTCACCTTGCAGGCCGTCTACTACGAGCTGGGCTTCCTGTTGTGTGCAGCAGTGGGCGTGCTCTTCACCCTGCTGGTGCCCCTGGTGGGCATCTTCTTCTGCATGTGCCGCTGCTGCGACAACTGCGGTGGTGAGATGCATCAGCGGCAGAGGAAGAACGCCGACTGCCGGCGTGGTCTGCTGGGGACTTTGCTCTTCTCCACCTCGCTGATCATCACGTGAGTCTGTCTGCGAGGATGCACAACACCTGATTTTTATTTCCCAAGAAACACACTTTTAAGGTATCAAAATGTCCTTTTGGGTTGTTTAGTTCCTCACACACATGCATGTTATTATACACATATCAACAACACCCGGTTAGAATGGGATGTAACATGCATGTTACTATACACACATCAACAACACCCGGTTAGAATGTGCATGTTATTCTACACACATCAATAACACCATGTTGGAATGTGATACAACATGCATGTTGTCATATACACAACAACACCCGGTTAGGATGTGATACAACATGCATGTTATTATACACATATCAACAACACCATGTTAGAATGTGATACAACATGCATGTTATTATACACCCATAGACAACACCCGGTTAGAATGCGATACAACATGCATGTTATCATATACACATCAACAACACCCTGTAAGAATGTAATACAATATTACACACATCAACAACACCCGGTTAAAATGTGATGTAACATGCATGTTATTATACACATATCAACAACACCATGTTAGAATGTGATACAACATGCATGTTATTATACACACATCAAAAACACCATGTTAAAATGTGATACAACATGCATGTTATTATACACACAACAACACCCGGTTAAAATGTGATGTAACATGCATGTTATTATACACATATCAACAACACCATGTTAGAATGTGATACAACATGCATGTTATTATACACACATCAAAAACACCATGTTAAAATGTGATACAACATGCATGTTATTATACACACATCAACAACACCCGGTTAGAATGTTATGTAACATGCATGTAACTATAAACACATCAACAACACCATGTTAGAATGTGATACAACATGCATGTTATTATACACACGTCAACAACATCGGTTAGAATGGGATGTAATAAGCATGCTACTATACACATATCAACAACACCCGGTTAGAATGGGATGTAACATTGACGTTACTATACACACATCAACAACACCTGGTTAGATTGTGACGTAATGTGCAAGTTATTCTACACACATCAATAACACCATGTTGGAATGTGATACAACATGCATGTTGTCATATACACAACAACACCCGGTTAGGATGTGATACAACATGCATGTTATTATACACCCATCAAAAACACCCGGTTAGAATGCCATACAACATGCATGTTATTATACACACATCAACAACACTATGTTAGAATGTGATACAACATGCATGTTATCATACACACATCAACAACACCCTAAAAGAATGTAATACAATATTACACACATCAACAACACCCGGTTAAAATGTGATGCAACATGCATGTTATTATACACATATCAACAACACCATGTTAGAATGTGATACAACATGCATGTTATTATACACACATCAAAAACACCATGTTAAAATGTGATACAACATGCATGTTATTATACACACATCAACAACACCCGGTTAAAATGTGATGTAACATGCATGTTATTATACACATATCAACAACACCATGTTAGAATGTGATACAACATGCATGTTATTATACACACATCAAAAACACCATGTTAAAATGTGATACAACATGCATGTTATTATACACACATCAACAACACCCGGTTAGAATGTTATGTAACATGCATGTAACTATAAACACATCAACAACACCATGTTAGAATGTGATACAACATGCATGTTATTATACACACATCAACAACATCGGTTAGAATGGGATGTAATAAGCATGCTACTATACACACATCAACAACACCCGGTTAGAATGGGATGTAACATGCACGTTACTATACACACATCAACAACACCTGGTTAGATTGTGACGTAATGTGCAAGTTATTCTACACACATCAATAACACCATGTTGGAATGTGATACAACATGCATGCTGTCATATACACAACAACACCCGGTTAGGATGTGATACAACATGCATGTTATTATACACCCATCAAAAACACCCGGTTAGAATGCCATACAACATGCATGTTATTATACACACATCAACAACACTATGTTAGAATGTGATACAACATGCATGTTATCATACACACATCAACAACACCCTGTAAGAATGTGATACAATATTACACACATCAACAACACCCAGTTAAAATGTGATGTAACATGTATGTTATTATACACAGATCAACAACACCATGTTAGAATGTGATACAACATGCATGTTATTATACACACATCAACAACACCCGGTTAGAATGTGATACAACGTGCATGTTATTATATCCACATCAACAACACCCGGTTAGAATGTGATACAACGTGCATGTTATTATATACACATCAACAACATCATGTTATAATGTGATACAACATGCATGTTATACACACATCAACAACACCCGGTTAGAATGGGATACAACATGCATGTTATACACACATCAACAACACCCGGTTAGAATGGGATGTAACATACACGTTACTCTACACACATCAACAACACCGGTTTAGAATGGGATGTAACATGCATGTTACTATACACACATCAACAACACCATGTTAGAATGCGATAAAACATGCATGTTATCATACACACATCAACAACACCCTGTAAGAATGTGATACAATATTACACACATCAACAACACCCGGTTAAAATGTGATGTAACATGCATGTTACTATACACATATAAACAACACCTAGTTAGAATGTGATACAACATGCATGTTATTATACACACATCAACAACACCATGTTAAAATGTGATACAACATGCATTTTATTATACACACATCAACAACACCCGGTTAGAATGTGACACAACATGGATGTTATTACACACACATCAACAATACCATGTTAGAAAGTAATACAATATGCATGTTATACACACATCAACAACACCATGTTAGAATGTGATACAACATGCGTGTTATACACACATCAACAACACAATGTTAGAATGTGATACAACATGCATGTTATTATGCACACATCAACAACACAATGTTAGAATGTGATACAACGTGCATGTTATTATACACACATCAACAACACTTGGTTACAATGTGATACAACATGGATATTATTACACACACATCAACAATACCATGTTAGAATGTGATACAATATGCATGTTATACACACATCAACAACACCCGGTTAGAATGGGATGTGACATACATGTTACTATACACACATCAACAACACCCGGTTAGAATGGGATGTAATATGCATGTTACTATACACACATCAACAACACCCGGTTAGAATGGGATATAACATACACGTTACTATACATACATCAACAACACCCGGTTAGAATGTGACATAATGTGCATGTTATTCTACACACATCAATAACACCACGTTGGAATGTGATACAACATGCATGTTGTCATAATACACAACAACACCCGGTTAGGATATGATACAACATGCATGTTATTATACACCCATCAAAAACACCCGGTTAGAATGCGATACAACATGCATGTTATCATACACACATCAACAACACCCTGTAAGAATGTGATACAACATTACACACATCCACAACACCCGGTTAAAATGTGATGTAACATGCATGTTATTATACACATATCAACAACACCATGTTAGAATGTGATACAACATGCATTTTATTATACACACATCAACAACACCCTGTTAGAATGTAATACAACATGCATGTATTATACACAACAACAACACCATGTTAGAATGTGACCAACATGCATATTATACACACATCAACAACACCCGGTTAGAATGTGATACAACGTGTGTGTTATTTTCCACATCAACAACACCCGGTTAGAATGTAATACAACATTCATGTTATTACGCACATCAACAACACAATATGTGAATGTGATGCAACATGCATGTTATTATACACACATCAACATCGCCATGTCAGAATGTGATACAACATGCATGTTATTATACACACATCAACAACACCCGGTTAGAATGTGATACAACATGCATGTTATTATACACACATCAACAACACCATGTTAGAATGTAATAAAACATGCATGTTATTATACACACATTAACAACACCCGGTTAGAATGGGATGTAATAAGCATGTTACTATACACACATCAACAACACCCGGTTAGAATGGGATGTAACATGCCTGTTACTATACACACATCAACAACACCCGGTTAGAATGTGACGTAATGTGCATGTTATTCTACACACATCAATAACGCCATGTTGGAATGTGATACAACATGCATGTTGTCATATACACAACAACACCCGGTTAGGATGTGATACAACATGCATGTTATTATACACCCATCAATAACACACGGTTAGAATGCGATACAACATGCATGTTATCATACACACATCAACAACACCCTGTAAGAATGTGATACAATATTACACACATCAACAACACCCGGTTAAAATGTGATGTAACATGCATGTTATTATACACACATCAACAACACCATGTTAAAATGTGATACAACATGCATTTTATTATACACACATCAACAACACCCGGTTAGAATGTGACACAACATGGATGTTATTACACACACATCAACAATACCATGTTAGAAAGTAATACAATATGCATGTTATACACACATCAACAACACCATGTTAGAATGTGATACAACATGCGTGTTATACACACATCAACAACACAATGTTAGAATGTGATACAACATGCATGTTATTATGCACACATCAACAACACAATGTTAGAATGTGATACAACGTGCATGTTATTATACACACATCAACAACACTTGGTTACAATGTGATACAACATGGATATTATTACACACACATCAACAATACCATGTTAGAATGTGATACAATATGCATGTTATACACACATCAACAACACCCGGTTAGAATGGGATGTAACATACATGTTACTATACACACATCAACAACACCCGGTTAGAATGGGATGTAACATACATGTTACTATACACACATCAACAACACCCGGTTAGAATGGGATGTAATATGCATGTTACTATACACACATCAACAACACCCGGTTAGAATGGGATATAACATACACGTTACTATACATACATCAACAACACCCGGTTAGAATGTGACATAATGTGCATGTTATTCTACACACATCAATAACACCATGTTGGAATGTGATACAACATGCATGTTGTCATACTAAACAACAACACCCGGTTAGGATATGATACAACATGCATGTTATTATACACCCATCAAAAACACCCGGTTAGAATGCGATACAACATGCATGTTATCATACACACATCAACAACACCCTGTAAGAATGTGATACAACATTACACACATCCACAACACCCGGTTAAAATGTGATGTAACATGCATGTTATTATACACATATCAACAACACCATGTTAGAATGTGATACAACATGCATTTTATTATACACACATCAACAACACCCTGTTAGAATGTAATACAACATGCATGTATTATACACAACAACAACACCATGTTAGAATGTGACCAACATGCATATTATACACACATCAACAACACCTGGTTAGAATGTGATACAACATGTGTGTTATTTTCCACAGCATTAACACCCGGTTAGAATGTAATACAACATTCATGTTATTACGCACATCAACAACACAATATGTGAATGTGATGCAACATGCATGTTATTATACACACATCAACATCGCCATGTCAGAATGTGATACAACATGCATGTTATTATACACACATCAACAACACCCGGTTAGAATGTGATACAACATGCATGTTATTATACACACATCAACAACACCATGTTAGAATGTAATAAAACATGCATGTTATTATACACACATTAACAACACCCGGTTAGAATGGGATGTAATAAGCATGTTACTATACACACATCAACAACACCCGGTTAGAATGGGATGTAACATGCCTGTTACTATACACACATCAACAACACCCGGTTAGAATGTGACGTAATGTGCATGTTATTCTACACACATCAATAACACCATGTTGGAATGTGATACAACATGCATGTTGTCATATACACAACAACACCCGGTTAGGATGTGATACAACATGCATGTTATTATACACCCATCAATAACACACGGTTAGAATGCGATACAACATGCATGTTATCATACACACATCAACAACACCCTGTAAGAATGTGATACAATATTACACACATCAACAACACCCGGTTAAAATGTGATGTAACATGCATGTTATTATACACACATCAACAACACCATGTTAAAATGTGATACAACATGCATTTTATTATACACACATCAACAACACCCGGTTAGAATGTGACACAACATGGATGTTATTACACACACATCAACAATACCATGTTAGAAAGTAATACAATATGCATGTTATACACACATCAACAACACCACGTTAGAATGTGATACAACATGCGTGTTATACACACATCAACAACACAATGTTAGAATGTGATACAACATGCATGTTATTATGCACACATCAACAACACAATGTTAGAATGTGATACAACGTGCATGTTATTATACACACATCAACAACACTTGGTTACAATGTGATACAACATGGATATTATTACACACACATCAACAATACCATGTTAGAATGTGATACAATATGCATGTTATACACACATCAACAACACCCGGTTAGAATGGGATGTAACATACATGTTACTATACACACATCAACAACACCCGGTTAGAATGGGATGTAACATACATGTTACTATACACACATCAACAACACCCGGTTAGAATGGGATGTAATATGCATGTTACTATACACACATCAACAACACCCGGTTAGAATGGGATATAACATACACGTTACTATACATACATCAACAACACCCGGTTAGAATGTGACATAATGTGCATGTTATTCTACACACATCAATAACACCATGTTGGAATGTGATACAACATGCATGTTGTCATAATACACAACAACACCCGGTTAGGATATGATACAACATGCATGTTATTATACACCCATCAAAAACACCCGGTTAGAATGCGATACAACATGCATGTTATCATACACACATCAACAACACCCTGTAAGAATGTGATACAACATTACACACATCCACAACACCCGGTTAAAATGTGATGTAACATGCATGTTATTATACACATATCAACAACACCATGTTAGAATGTGATACAACATGCATTTTATTATACACACATCAACAACACCCTGTTAGAATGTAATACAACATGCATGTATTATACACAACAACAACACCATGTTAGAATGTGACCAACATGCATATTATACACACATCAACAACACCCGGTTAGAATGTGATACAACATGTGTGTTATTTTCCACAGCATTAACACCCGGTTAGAATGTAATACAACATTCATGTTATTACGCACATCAACAACACAATATGTGAATGTATGCAACATGCATGTTATTATACACACATCAACATCGCCATGTTAGAATGTGATACAACATGCATGTTATTATACACACATCAACAACACCCGGTTAAATGTGATACAACATGCATGTTATTATACACACATCAACAACACCATGTTAGAATGTAATAAAACATGCATGTTATTATACACACATCAACAACACCCGGTTAGAATGGGATGTAATAAGCATGTTACTATACACACATCAACAACACCCGGTTAGAATGGGATGTAACATGCCTGTTACTATACACACATCAACAACACCCGGTTAGAATGTGACGTAATGTGCATGTTATTCTACACACATCAATAACACCATGTTGGAATGTGATACAACATGCATGTTGTCATATACACAACAACACCCGGTTAGGATGTGATACAACATGCATGTTATTATACACCCATCAATAACACACGGTTAGAATGTGATACAACATGCATGTTATCATACACACATCAACAACACCCTGTAAGAATGTGATACAATATTACACACATCAACAACACCCGGATAAAATGTGATGTAACATGCATGTTACTATACACACATCAACAACACCTAGTTAGAATGTGATACAACATGCATGTTATTATACACACATCAACAACACCATGTTAAAATGTGATACAACATGCATTTTATTATACACACATCAACAACACCCGGTTAGAATGTGACACAACATGGATGTTATTACACACACATCAACAATACCATGTTAGAAAGTAATACAATATGCATGTTATACACACATCAACAACACCATGTTAGAATGTGATACAACATGCATGTTATTATACACACATCAACAACACCCGGTTAGAATGTGATACAACGTGCATGTTACTATACACACATCAACAACACCCGGTTAGAATGGGATGTAATATGCATGTTACTATACACACATCAACAACACCATGTTAGAATGTGATACAACATGCATGTTATTATACACACATCAACAACACCCGGTTAGAATGGGATGTAACATGCATGTTACTGTACACACATCAAAAACACCCGGTTAGAATGTGACGTAATGTGCATGTTATTCTACGCACATCAATAACACCATGTTGGAATGTGATACAACATGCATGTTGTCATATACACAACACCACCCGGTTAGGATGTGATACAACATGCATGTTATTATACACCCATCAACAACACAAGGTTAGAATGCGATACAACATGCATGTTATCATACACACATCAACAACACCCTGTAAGAATGTGATACAATATTACACACATCAACAACACCCGGTTAAAATGTGATGTAACATGCATGTTACTATACACACATCAACCACACCTAG
>NC_084639.1:20426923-20434423 GCF_033978795.1 Nerophis ophidion | reverse complement strand
CGATATAAAAAAAAAAAAAATATATATATATATCTCAGCTACAATCAGGCGGAAGGCAAGGTACACCCTGGACAAGTCGCCACCTCAACGCAGGGCCAACACAGATAGACAGACAACATTCACACTCACATTCACACACTAGGGCCAAGGCGCCAGCGCCCCCCGCGACCCCAAAAGGGAATAAGCGGTAGAAAATGGATGGATGGATATATATATATATATATATATATATATATATATATATATATATATATATATATAGATGTAAATATAAACGAAATACATCCATCCATCCATTTTTTACCGCTTTTTCCCTTTCGGGGTCGCGAGGGGCGCCGGCGCCTATCTATGTGTAGAGAGCTCGAAAAATGTCTAAATTCCTTTTTAAAAAATGTGTTATTCTGCATGAAAATATTAGATTTCTTAATTCGCGGAGGTTCCGTTTTCGCTGTCGTTTCCAGAACCTGTTCAAGTTTTGTGTAGACACGGAGGAACGACTATCTTGTAGGTTCATTTATTCATCTAGACATCAAAATGAAAACATGAAAATTCGTCAAATATATGTCACTCTTTTAAATATCCTGTGGGAAACTTGACCAAAGACGCAGCTCGAGTCCAAGCAGTCAGCTGGCCGTCACTTGGTGTTAGTTCCATTCATCTCTGCCGTGCTGGACCCTGTTTGATGCCCCGAGGCTGGCAGTGTTGCATCCCACTAACCAAACACACGAACCACCGCTCACAGAATACCGAGGCCTTTGACCCCCAAAAGAGGCAATTAGAAAGATGAACCGTGTCCTGTTGGCGAGCAGCCCGCGTTGACCTTGGCGAAACCTGACTAAAGTTTCTCTCACACTCAAGCACTGCTCTTTACTTCTTCAAACCCCAAAACCAGTGAAGTAGTCACGTTGTGTAAATTTTAAATAAAAACAGAATACAATGATTTGCAAATAATTTTCAACTTCAGCTCATTTGGAATTTGATGCCTGCGACATGTTTCAAAAAAAGCTGGCACGAGTTGCAAAAAAGACCGAGAAAGTTGAGGAATGCTCATCAACCGCTTATTGGAAGCATCCCACAGGTGAACATGCTATTTGGGAACAGGTGGCTGTCAGGATTGGGTATAAAAAGCATCTTCCGTGAAGTGTTCAGTCGTTCACAAACAAGGACGGGGCGAGGGTCACTACTTTGTCGACAAATGCCTGAGCAAAATGTTTAAGAACAACATTTCTCAACCAGCTATTGCGAGGAATTTAGGGATTTCGCCATCTACGCTCCCTAATATCATCAAAAAGGTTGACAGAATCTGGAGAAATCACTGCACGTAAGCGGCAAAGGCTGAAAACCAACACTGAATTAATGCCCGTGACATTCATCAGTGTGTAAAGGATATCACCACATGGGCTCGGGAACGCTTCGGAAAACCACTGTCATTAACCCCACAGTTGGTCGCCACATCCGTGAGTGCAAGTGCGGTTTAGCTCGGTTGGTAGAGTGGCCGCGCCAGCAACTTGAGTGTTGCAGGTTCGATTCTCGCTTCCGCCATCCTAGTCACTGCCGTTGCGTCCTTGGGCAAGACACTTTACCCAGTGCCACCCACACTGGTTTGAATGTAACGTAGATATTGGGTATCACTATGTAAAGCACTTTGATCACCAGAGAAAAAGCGCTATATAAATATAATTCACTCACTCATAACTACGCAAAGCCAAAGCCATTTATCAACAACACCCAGAAAAGGCTTCACTCATCTAAAATGGACCGATGCTGTCATGATCCACGTCTTGGATCATGGCATAGTCTGGTTTTGGTTCTGTTTGTTATCACATTCTGCCTAGTATTTGTCTTCCTCAGTTCTTTGTGGCACTTTCGGTTGTCCTAGCAACGCACTTGCAATCACGCACACCTGCCTCCTGATTTATCTCCCTATATATGCCCGCCTTTGTTTGACATTCAGTCTCGGACTCTTATTCGCTTCGTGCAAGATGTGACATCGCTCTTCCCGCATTGTGGAAACTACCTTTCGTATACTCGATTAGCTTCCATGCTATTTTCTTTGTTTATCCCTAATTTACGTGCTATAGCTCCTATGCTAGTTCTGTTTTTTTTTTTTTGTTGTTAGTGCCTTCGAGCAAGTGTTTTTGATTCCTAGTCTGTTTTATTTAGTGTAAATATTTGATTGTTCCTACGCTGCACCCACGGTAAGAACACAAACACACCGCCACGATGCCGGCAAGAGTTCACATTTCAAATAGTTTTTGGAAACCTCCGGAACAAAAACAAAATCCCGGACAGTTCTAGGCAGCATGTGTGATGGTATGGGGGTGTATTAGTGCCCAAAACATGGGTAACTTACACATCTGTGAAGGCACCATTAATGCTGAAAGGTACATACAGCTTTTGGAGCAACGTTATCATGGACGCCCCTGCTTATTTCAGCAAGACAATGCCCAGACAAGAGTGCGGGTACTAGACTGGGCTGCCTGTAATCCAGACCTGTCTCCTGGTGCAATATGAAGCCTAAAATAACAGAAGGGAAACTGTTGAACAACTTAAGCTGTACATCAAGCAAGAATGGGGAATAATTCCACTTCAATAATGTGTCTCCTCAGTTCCCAAACCTTTTACAGAGTGTTGTTAAAAGGAAAGGCCATGAACCACAGTGGTAAAAACGCCATTAAATTCAAAATTCATGGTTATTTGCAAAAAAAAAGTGTGAACATCCTTTTTATTTACCATTTACACAAGGTGACAACTTCACTGTTCATGCACAAGATGCAACACAAATGAGCAGAAATCAATCAGGAATTATCAATCAATCAATCAATGTTTATATAGCCCCAAATCACAAATGTCTCAAAGGACTGCACAAACCATTACGACTACAACATCCTCGGAAGAACCCACAAAAGGGCAAGGAAAACTCACACCCAGTGGGCAGGGAGAATTCACATCCAATGGGACGCCAGTGACAATTGAACTATGAGAAACCTTGGAGAGGACCTCAGATGTGGGCAACTCCCCCCCTCTAGGGGACCGAAAGCAATGGATGTCGAGCGGGTCTAACATGACGCTGTGAAAGTTCAATCCATAGTGGCTCCAACACAGCCGCGAGAGTTCAGTTCAAAGCGGATCCAAGACATCAGCGAGAGTCCCGTCCACAGGAAACCATCCCAAGCGGAGGCGGATCAGCAGTGGAGAGACTTCCCCGACCGATACACAGGCGAGCGGTCCATCCTGGGTCTCGACTCTGGACAGCCAGTACTTCATCCATGGTCATCGGACCGGACCCCTTCCACAAGGGAGGGGGGGGACATAGGAGAAAAAGAAAAGAAGCGGCAGATCAACTGATCTAAAAAGGAGGTCTATTTAAAGGCTAGAGTATACAGGTGAGACTTAAATGCTTCTACTGAGGTAGCATCTCGAACTGTTACCGGGAGGGCATTCCGGAGTACTGGAGCCCGAACGGAAAAAGCTCTATAGCCCGCAGACTTTTTTTGGGCTCTAGGAATTACTAATAAGCCAGAGTCTTTTGAACGCAGATTTCTTGCCGGGACATACAATCGGCAAGATAGGATGGAGCTAGACCGTGTAGTATTTTATACGTAAGTAGTAAAACCTTAAAGTCACATCTTAAGTGCACAGGAAGCCAGTACAGGCGTAATATGATCAAACTATAACAAAAAAAAAAAAAAGAATAATCCGGAAGCCGCGGGGGAAATCAATGCACATGAATCAGCTGATTGTGAGTTGTGATGGTGTGGACAACACACCAAGTGGTGAATATTGTGCATGAACAAGGTGGGGTTTTGTGTGTCATAATCCCCTTAATCCCACCTGCATAATCCTGCATGTGCCAGAAATGTGACCAGCGTGTGTGCACGAGGTTTTATTTGTCCGGGGTCCGGCCAACTTCCTTCTCCTTTGTCGTCGTCTTGCTTTGGTAGGGTTCCACGCCGGTGTGGGTGTGGGTGGTGCTTCACTACCGTGTGCAGATTAGGATTAAAATGCAGGGATAACATTCAGATTGATTCAGTAGATAAAATGACATAAAATCTCCTTTGGGCAGGATGTCCACAGCAGTCGACTTTAAAAACATGTCAAAACAATCACTTTTCTGGCTTCAAAATAAAAGCACCACGCTTTTACGTCCAGTGTCCCTACTGTCATGATCCGCTACTTGGATCATGTCATATTCTGTTTTTGTTCCGTCTTTGTATCACATCCTGTTTAGTATTTGTCTTCCTTAGTTCCTGGTGGCACTTCATGTTTGTTTCCGATGCCATAGTTCCGTGTTTGTATCACATCCTGTTTAGTATTTGTCTTCCTTAGTTCCTGGTGGCACTTCATGTTTGTTTCCGATGCCATAGTTCCGTCTTTGTATCACATCCTGTTTAGTATTTGTCTTCCTTAGTTGCTGGTGGCACTTCCTGTTTGTTTCCGATGCCATAGTTCCGTCTTTGTATCATATCCTGTTTAGCATTTGTCTTCCTTAGTTCCTGGTGGTAGTTCATGTTTGTTTCCGATGCCATAGTTCCGTCTTTTCATCACATCCTGTTTAGCATTTGTCTTCATTAGTTCCTGGTGGCACTTCCTATTTGTTTCCGATGCCATAGTTCCGTCTTTGTATCACATCCTGTTTAGTATTTGTCTTCCTTAGTTCCTGGCGGCATAGCTCGGTTGGTAGAGTGGCCGTGCCAGCAACTTGACGGTTGCAGGTTCAATTCCCGCTCGTGCCATCCTAGTCACTGCCGTTGTGTCCTTGGGCAAGACACTTTACCCACCTGCTCCCAGTGCCACTCACACTGGTTTAAATATAACTTAGATATAGGGTGTCACTATGTAAAGCGCTTTGAGTCACTTGAGAAAAGCGCTATATAAATATAATTCACTTCACTTCCTGTTTGTTTCCGATGCCATAGTTCCGTCTTTGTATCACATCCTGTTTAGCATTTGTCTTCCTTAGTTCCTGGTGGCACTTCATTTTTGTTTCCGATGCCATAGTTCCGTCTTTGTATCACATCCTGTTTATCATTTGTCTTCCTTAGTTCGTGGTGGCACTTCATGTTTGTTTCCGATGCCATAGTTCCGTCTTTGTATCATATCCTGTTTAGCATTTGTCTTCCTTAGTTCCTGGTGGCACTTCATGTTTGTTTCCGATGCCATAGTTCCGTCTTTGTATCATATCCTGTTTAGTATTTGTCTTCCTTAGTTCCTGGTGGCACTTCCTGTTTGTTTCCGATGCCATAGTTCCGTCTTTGTATCACATCCTGTTTAGCATTTGTCTTCCTTAGTTCCTGGTGGCACTTCATGTTTGTTTCCGATGCCATAGTTCCGTCTTTGTATCATATCCTGTTTAGTATTTGTCTTCCTTAGTTCCTGGTGGCACTTCTTGTTTGTTTCCGATGCCATAGTTCCGTCTTTGTATCATATCCTGTTTAGCATTTGTCTTCCTTAGTTCCTGGTGGCACTTCCTGTTTGTTTCCGTTGCCATAGTTCCGTCTTTGTATCACATCCTGTTTAGCATTTGTCTTCCTTAGTTCCTGGTGGCACTTCATGTTTGTTTCCGACGCCATAGTTCCGTCATTGTATCACATCCTGTTTAGTATTTGTCTTCCTTAGTTCCTGGTGGCACTTCCTGTTTGTTTCCGATGCCATAGTTCCGTCTTTGTATCACATCCTGTTTAGCATTTGTCTTCCTTAGTTCCTGGTGGCACTTCATGTTTGTTTCCGATGCCATAGTTCCGTCTTTGTATCACATCCTGTTTAGTATTTGTCTTCCTTAGTTCCTGGCGGCATAGCTCGCTTGGTAGAGTGGCCGTGCCAGCAACTTGACGGTTGCAGGTTCTATTCCCGCTCGTGCCATCCTAGTCACTGCCGTTGTGTCCTTGGGCAAGACACTTGACCCACCTGCTCCCAGTGCCACTCACACTGGTTTAAATATAACTTAGATATTGGGTGTCACTATGTAAAGCGCTTTGAGTCACTTGAGAAAAGCGCTATATAAATATAATTCACTTCACTTCCTGTTAGTTTCCGATGCCATAGTTCCGTCTTTGTATCATATCCTGTTTAGTATTTGTCTTCCTTACTTCCTGGTGGCACTTCCTGTTTGTTTCCGATGCCATAGTTCCGTCTTTGTATCATATCCTGTTTAGCATTTGTCTTCCTTAGTTCCTGGTGGCACTTCATGTTTGTTTCCGATGCCATAGTTCCGTCTTTGTTTCATATCCTGTTTAGCATTTGTCTTCCTTAGTTCCTGGTGGCACTTCATGTTTGTTTCCGATGCCATAGTTCCGTCTTTGTATCATATCCTGTTTAGTATTTGTCTTCCTTAGTTCCTGGTGGCACTTCCTGTTTGTTTCCGATGCCATAGTTCCGTCTTTGTATCATATCCTGTTTAGTATTTGTCTTCCTTAGTTCCTGGTGGCACTTCATGTTTGTTTCCGATGCCATAGTTCCGTCTTTGTATCATATCCTGTTTAGCATTTGTCTTCCTTAGTTCCTGGTGGCACTTCCTGTTTGTTTCCGTTGCCATAGTTCCGTCGTTGTATCACATCCTGTTTAGTATTTGTCTTCCTTAGTTCCTGGTGGCACTTCCTGTTTGTTCCTGTTGCCATAGTTACGTATTAGTGTTACCTGCATCTTGTTTTTTACGCACACCTGCCTTGTGATTACGTTCCGTATTTAAGCCTGCCTTTTTCGTTACTCGCTCTCGCAGTCTAGTTCGCTGTGCGATGCAACAGGTGACGTCGCCGTACCCGATTGCGGTAAATAACTTTTTGTATTCATTAGCTTCCACGCTATTTGTTTACCTGGCTCACATGCTAGCGCTTTCAGTTCTTTCTAGCTCCCATGCTAGATCTGTTGGTTTTGTCTTTAGTGCCTTGTGCAAGTCTTTTTTTCTTAGTTTGTTCCTGTAGTATACATAAATAATTTCTTATCTCACGCTGTTTCCAGTCCGCCTGCATTATAGAGAGAACGCACCCGCGTTACCTGGCTCACATGCTAGCGCTTTCAGTTCTTTCTAGCTCCCCTGCTAGGTCTGTTGGTTTTGTCTTTAGTGCCTTGTGCAAGTCTTTTTTTTCTTAGTTTGTTCCTATAGTATAAATAAATAATTTCTTATCTCACGCTGTTTCCAGTCCGCCTGCATTATAGAGAGAACGCACCCGCATAACCACAAAGCGTCACACCTACATTTAGAGTCCCGCCTTAAAGTACGGCTTCAATATTCGCCGCCACACCTGACAAAATAAAGGAACACAATGTATTGCAGCGTCCAGGAGAAAACAAATTGAAGTGATTTATGTTTATGTAGCGCTTTTCTCGAGTGACTGAAGGCGCTTTTACATAGTGCAAGGGTCTGCAACCCGCGGCTCTTTAACGCCGCCCTGGTGGCTGCCTGGAGCTTTTTCAAAAATGTATGAAAATAGAAAAAGTTTGGGGAAAAAAATATTTTAGTTTTAATAGGGTTTTCTGTAGGAGGACAGCGTGACACAAACC
>NC_084639.1:20356923-20421923 GCF_033978795.1 Nerophis ophidion | reverse complement strand
AATAAAAACGATAACATAGCAGTAACACAGCCAATGAAATATCTAAATTTGCCATAACAATCTACAAGGTTAATACAGTTCGCTTCTCTATCTTCCTCTCCGTGTATCTGCTTTATTTTGTAGTTCAAGTTATAGTTGATACTAGAGGTAATTATTGTTATCATTGATAGTTGTTGCCCAGGTGGCATACTATGACAGTTCCACGCTGGAAATCACTGAAAGTGGCCCATTCTTTCACACATGTTTGTAGAAACAGTCTCCATGCCTAAGTGCTTGATTTTACAAGAAAACTGGTTCTCATCATTTGGATAACCGGACACCATACTTTTGGCAATATAGTGTTGTAGAAGTTTCCCTCTTGTGTTGAGTTCTTCGGATGCCGACAGATCTTCTCGACCCCGGCAGACAGTTTGAAATTCTTGGACTTTTCAGTCCGGCGTGTCTCTGCTTTTCACTTTGTCTCGCTCTGCTCCAACTCCCAACAACGTGTCTCTGGCCGGCTGCTGCTAATAAAGGCGACGGGTGATTAGAAAACAAGTCCCAGCTGGGCAATCTACTCACTTGTCGCTGGCTTCGAGGCAGGCCTGCAGGCCCCCCCTCCAAGTGAAGTGAAGTGAATTATATTTATATAGCGCTTTTCTCAAGTGACTCAAAGCGCTTTACATAGTGAAACCCAATATCTAAGTTACATTTAAACCAGTGTGGGTGGCACTGGGAGCAGGTCTTGCCCAAGGACACAACGGCAGTAGCTAGGATGGCACAAGCGGGAATCGAACCTGCAACCCCTCAAGTTGCTGGCACGGCCACTCTACCAACCGATCTATGCCGCTACTAATGTATAAGTTGGTACTTGACACATGCCGATGTAAAAATGCTAACATTAACATGCTAACTGTTATCTTGCGAGCGTTTTTCGCCGATTTTGAAGCCGTACTCTTTGGAGACAAACAACGTGGCCCTTGAAACATGCTCGTCGCTCGAATGTTAGCAGTTTTAGCAGATTTTGTCGCGAACGCCGAAAGGGGTTAAGCGGCATTCAAATATGGATGAATAAATCAGCAAAATTTGAACTTTCACTTTTGTGACTCGCATTAGGATCTTTTTATCAGTAATTGTAATTATACCACGACTGTCTCTTGCCGTCGTCGTGCGGGTACCATGGACCATCAAGGAAGGACATCGCTTCGCAGGTTTGACTCTTGTTTATTTTTTCAAATAACACAAGCTTTTTCTTCGGGTCGGGACGCTTTCGGGTCGCTGTTTTCATTTGCGGCTCGCTCTCTGTTGCTCTTCGTTCGTCGTTGCAGGCTCTCCAACTCCTTCTGCCATGATCCTTCCTCCTTCTCCCATTTTAAAACAGCCAGAGAATATAAAATGATTTTGTGCCGATGTGCGAGCCACCATGAATTGATTAACTCGGACCCCGACATAAACAAGTTGAAAAACTTATTCGGGTGTTACCATTTAGCGGTCAATTGTACGGAATATGTACTGAACTGTGCAATCTACTAATAATGGTATCAATCAATCAATCAATCAAAAACCTGATCTCGCTCGTAGCATCGCTCCCCTCTCCGCTCAGCCGCTTTCTCCGCCTCCTTGCCGCCATCTTGGGCAGGGCTCCGGCGTGCCCCGCCCCGCCGTCGGCTCCGTCTCTCCACATATACAAATTGTAATCGTTGGTTTGTTCCGCCTTAGCTGAGGTCATCTTTTTATTCCCCTTCTTCCGTCGCTTTTTTCCGCCCACACCCGGCCTCTGGCGGGTGTTGTTGACTTTTTTTTCCTGCGTCTCCTGTTAGTCAACGTGAGTCACTAAGATTTAACGAGCGAGCGGAAAACTGCATTTTGATGCGTTTTACGACGCCCCCCGAGGTCATATTTAAATTATCGCAACGGTCCAGGCTACTTTTAGTGGCGCTCAGTTTGGGACGGGTGAGATATTAAACGGAGCATGACCTAGTGATGCGTTTAATGGGCGTAGGAATGATCATTAATTAGGGCCATATGATCAACACGGCGGGGTTGCCCCGGCTCATCACGCTGCCACCTTTGGCGCTAATGGCGTCGGACAGGCTGTGACTAAAATAGACGGCGTAGAGGCATGCTGGGTAACGACACGAGACAAGTGCTCGCCGCAATAAAAAGCTTTCAAGTTCTTTTAAATGATGCGTTTATCGTTACATGTGTCGTCGTCCGGATGAACACGGAGATGTTGATAGGCCGCCGCGTTCCCACGTCGACGTGATGAATGTCGGCGGTTAAACTGAGCCGCGGGGATGCTAATTAAGACGGCAGCATGAGATTCTGCTTTTATGTTTTTTTTTCTTCATGAGCCACATGTTAGTGTCTTCTTGTCTCCTGCTGGCAGACTTACACTCGCTACTTTGAGTGCATGAGTGTGTTCCGACTGTCAAGTATCGTATTTTCCCGACTATAGAGTGAAGTGGTTTGTATACAAGTCGCACCAACTAAGCAAAAGGCTTGTAAAACTCCACTATGTAGGATGGGGAGCGACGTGAGGGTGTCGGTTTCTTTAAAGCATTGAAATCCACAGAAATATAATGTCTTGACTCGAGATTTACAAAGCGGAGAGGAAGCACCTTTTCTGTGAACTGTTTTGTGACCAAAAGTAATGGCTGTTTATGACCCCCTTCCCTTAGAAAAGGCCGTTGCCATGTAATCAGGGAAAGTCCAAATAAAAGAGGAGGGTTACAATCTTTCGTCAGAGCATGGGACGACAATGTACAAAGGTACAGTGTCTACCCGTTTCTCCCAATTGAGCTAAATTTAATCCTGTCCCTGTTTAATTCCTTGCTTCTTGTCTTGTTTAATAGATGTCATCAGTGTTGGAACCTGACACTGATTCTCGCAATTTAATATTTGGTTTAATAATTATAACTACTTGATGGGCCTGCTGTCTGTGCCCCGGACCTCTGGCCGGGGGTCGCCGGAAGCCGCCGTACTTGTTAGATGGTGCCGAGTGTCTGAATCCGTGAGTTTTAGGTGTAACTATACAAAATGACCTACTTGAGTAGCCTAAAACAGTAGCATGTTTGCAACAAAATGCTAACCTTATGCAAGCTCCAGGCACCTTTTCTTTTAACTGTTTTGTCGCCAAAGGCAATGACTGTTTATGACCCCCCTCCCTTAGAAATAGCCGTTGCCATGTAATCAGGGAAAGTCCAAATAAAAGAGGAGGTGTACAATCTTTCGTCTGGGCGTGGGACGACAATGTACAGTGTCTACGCGTTTCTCCCAATTGAGCTAAATTGAATTCGGTGTCTGTTTTATTCATTGCTTTTTGTCTTGTTTAATAGATGTCATCAGTGTTTGAACCTGACACTGATTCTCGCAATTTAATATTTGGTATAATAATTATAACTACAAAAATCCCGTGGAAATTTGGATGGGCCTGTTGTCTGTGCCCCGGACCTCTGAACGGGGGTCGCCGGAAGCCCCCATACTTATTAGATGGTGTGAATCCGTGAGTTTTAGTTGTAACTGTAAAAAAATGACCTACTTGGGTAGCCTAAAACAGTAGCATGTTTGCAACAAAATGCTAACCTGACGCAAGCTCCAGGCACCTTTTCTTTGAACTGTTTTGTTGCCAAAGGCAATGGTTGTTTATGACCCCCCTCCCTTAGAAATAGCCGTTGTCATGTAATTTAGGGAAAGTCCAAATAAAAGAGGATGCGTAAAATCTTTCGTCAGGGCGTGGGACGACGTTGTCTACGCGTTTCTTATCAATTGAGCTAAATTGAATTTGGCCTCTGTTTTATTCCTTGCTTCTTGTCTTGTTTAATAGATGTCATCAGTGTTTGAACCTGACACTGATTCTCGCAATTTAATATTTGGTATAATAATTATAACTACAAAAATCCCGTGGAAATTTTGATGGGCCTGTTGTCTGTGCCCCGGACCTCTGGCCGGTTATACCCGGAAGCCGCCGTACTTATTAGATGGTGCCAAGAGTCTGATTCCGTAACTTTTAGGTGTAACCGTACAAAATGACCTACAGGGCTAGCCTAAAACAGTAGCATGTTTGCAACAAAATGCTAACCTGACGCAAGCTCCAGGCACCTTTTCTTTGAACTGTTTTGTCGCCAAAGGCAATGGCTGTTTATGACCCCCCTCCCTTAGAAATAGCCGTTGTCATGTAATTTAGGGAAAGTCCAAATAAAAGAGGAGGTGTACAATCTTTCGTCGGGGCGTGGGACGACAATATCTACGCGTGTCAAATCAATTGAGCTACATTGAATTTGGTCCCTGTTTAATTCCTTGCTTCTTGTCTTGGTTAACAGATGTCATCAGTGTTTGAACCTGACACTGATTCTCGAAATTTAATATTTGGTATAACAATTATAACTACAAAATTCCCGCGGAAATTTTGACAGGCCTTTTGTCTGTGCCCCGGACCTCTGGCCGGGGGTCGCCGGAAGCCGCCGTACTTATTAGATGGTGCCGAGTGTCTGAATCCGTGAGTTTTAGGTGTAACTATACAAAATGACCTACTTGGGTAGCCTACAACAGTAGCATGTTTACAACAAAATGCTAACCTTATGCAAGCTCCAGGCACCTTTTCTTTTAACTGTTTTGTAACCAAAGGCAATGGCTGTTTATGACCCCCCTCCCTTAGAAATTGCCGTTGCCATGTAATCAGGGAAAGTCCAAATAAAAGAGGAGGTGTACAATCTTTCGTCAGAGCGTCGGACGACGATGTACAAAGGCACAGTGTCCACTCCTTTCTCCGTAATTGAGCTAAATTTAATCCTGTCCCTGTTTAATTCCTTGCTTCTTGTCTTGGTTAATAGATGTCATCAGTGTTGGAACCTGACACTGATCCTCGCAATTTAATATTTGGTTTAATAATTATAACTACTTGATGGGCCTGCTGTCTGTGCCCCGGACCTCTGGCTGGGTGTCGCCGGAAGCCCCCCTACTTACTAGATGGTGTGAATCCGTGAGTTTTAGGTGTAACTGTACAAAATTACTTACTTGGCTAGCCTAAAATAATAGCATGTTTACAACAAAATGCTAACCTGATGCAAGCTCCAGGCACCTTTTCTTTTAACTGTTTTGTCGCCAAAGGCAATGACTGTTTATGACCCCCCCTCCCTTAGAAACAGCTGTTGCCATGTAATCATATACATATGTGCACAATATAAATATATATATTCAGGTCTGCACCATAGGGCGGGCGACTGGCTTCAAACATTGTTCACATTATTGCACAACTCTGTTGACGAGTCTTGTTAGCACACAGGAAGTGTTGCTTTTGTTCATTTAAAAAATGCTGATTGAGTCCAACAATGCTGTTGAAATAATAATAATAATAATAATAATAATAACAGTAATTCACACTCAGTCTCCTCTTTTTTTCAAAACTGAAGACTTGAAATATTAATGAGCCTTCTGGACGTGTTTGCGCTTTCTTCTTTCATGTTCAATAGAAGGAAAGGAAGAAGTACAGCGAGTCCTGGGTCTCAGTACAAGTCGGGGACGTTACCAGGGAACGGGGGGAGGGTCTTGTTGAGGAGGAGGTGTCAACAATGAGACCACTATACTGTCCTTGTCAAAGGCGCGGATCGAGTCGAATGTTTGAAGATCTCAGCCAATGTCCACTCACTAAGGTCTTTTTTCTTTGACGCACTGCCGCCAGAAGAGTAAAAAAAAAATGATACTAGAGAACCATTCACATTTCAACCAATACGGTACCAATTCCCAGTAGCTGGCAAATACTCATTGGTACCTATTTTCGGTACTTTTGTGTGTTAGTAACTATCATCATTTTTTTTTTTTAAGTTAAAATTGTATTTTTATAGCAACATTTAGAAATGAGCTGATAGTGTGAATGCTCCAAACATTCACTCATATGGTTTTTAAACTACTTCTCCTCCAGATTTTGGCACGCTCTAGTTTTCACATTTTTCACCCGATTCTAACCGTTCCAACTTCAAACTGTTGAGCCTATTCGCGAATTGTGAGTTTTCTCTTGTCTAATTCCCAAAAATTCCCAGGTTTCCCAGAATTCCAGGTTTTTCGGGACATTTTTCCTGTTCAAAAATGAATTGACCAATTTTTGAACTTCCACAACTTCCACATTTTTCATCTGATTCAAACTGTTCCAACTTAAAACTGTTCAACCTATTCGGGAATCACGGGCTTTCCGTTGACAAATTCCCAAAAATTCCCCGATTTCCCAGAATTCCAGGTTTTCCAGGACATTTTTCCTGTTCAAAATGAATTGGTCATTTTTCAAACTTCCATTTCCACATTTTTCAACCCATTCGAACCATTCCACCTTCAACATATTCCTCTCATCCTGGAAATTTAAAATACTTTTTTTTTCAAGTTCTAAAAAATTCCAGGAAGTTCCAGAATTCCTGCTTTTCCAAAGCCCTATTTCCACCCTTTTTTCTGGCGACTACTCTTTTTTTCCTAAAATTTCAGGAATTTTGTGTTACCATTTTCCAATTCAACATGTTACTACTTCAACATTTCTCGACCAATTTAAAACAATTCCAACACCAACCATTTCAACTCATTCAAAACATTTAAGGTTTTCTTTGCCATTTTCAAAAAAATTCCCGCTTTTTCCCGAAATTACCAAATGTTGGGAAATTCCCATTGAAATCAATGAGATATTCTTCAAAGTTCCACAACTTCCACATTTTTCATCTGATTCAAACTGTTCCGACTTAAAACTGTTCAGCCTATTCAGGAATCGCGGGCTTTCCATTGACAAATTCCAAAAAATTCCCAGATTTCCCAGGATTCCAGGTTTTCCAGGACATTTTTCCCGTTCAGAATGAATCGGCCATTTTTCAAACTTCCACCATTTCCACATCTTTCAACCCATTCAAACCATTCCACCTTCAACATATTCCACTCTTCCTGGAAATTTAAACTACTGTTTTTTTCAAGTTCTGAAAAATTCCTGGAAGTTCCAGAATTCCTGCTTTTCCAAAGCCGTATGTCCACCCTTTTTTCTGGCGACTACTCTTTCCACATTTTTCAACGCATTTCAACCATTCCACCGTCAAAGATTCCTCTTAATCAGGAAAAAAAACAAAGTTGTTTTTGAACTGGAAAAATTACCGGTTTTCCCGAAATTCCAGGAATTTTGTATTACCGTTTTTCAATTTAACATGTTACTACTTCAACATTTCTCAACTGACTTTAAAAAACTCCAACACCACCCAATTCAACGCATTCAGAACATTCAGTTCTTTTTGGGGTTTTTTACCATTTTCCCCAAAAAATCCCGCTTTTACCGAAACTACCACATTTTTGGGAAATTCCAATTGAAATCAATGAGATATTCTTCAAAGTTCCACAACTTCCACATTTTTCATCTGATTCAAACTGTTCCAACTTAAAACTGTTCAGCCTATTCGGGAATCACGGGCTTTCCGTTGACAAATTCCAAATATTCATAAATTTCCCAGAATTCCAGGGTTTCCGGGACATTTTTCCCGTTCAGAATGAATTGGCCATTTTTCGAACATCCACCATTTCCACATTTTTCAACCCATTCAAACCATTCCACCTTCAACATATTCCTCTCATCCTGGAAATTTAAACTACTGTTTTTTTCAAGTTCTGAAAAATTCCTGGAAGTTCCAGAATTCCTGCTTTTCCAAAGCCCTATTTCCACCCTTTTTTCTGGCGACTACTCTTTCCACATTTTTCAACGCATTTCAACCGTTTCACCGTCAAACATTCCTCTTAATCAGGACAATAAACAAAGTTGTTTTTGAACTAGAAAATGTTCCATTCTTCCCAAAATTCCAGGATTACCGTATTACCATTTTTCAATTCAACATGTTACTACTTCAACATTTCTCGACCAATTTAAAACAATTCCAACACCAACCATTTCAACTTATTCAAAACATTTAAGTTTTTTTTTTACCATTTTCAGAAAAAATCCCGCTTTTCCCGAAATTACCAAATGTTGGGAAATTCCCATTAAAATCAATGAGATAGTCTTCAAAGTTCCACAACTTCCACATTTTTCATCTGATTCAAACTGACAAATTCCAAAAAATTCCCAGATTTCCCAGAATTCCAGGTTTTCCGGGACATTTTTCCCGTTCAGAATGAATCGGCCATTTTTCAAACTTCCACCATTTCCACATTTTTCAACCCATTCAAACCATTCCACCTTCAACATATTCCTCTCTTCCTGGAAATTTAAACTACTTTTTCTTTCAAGTTCTAAAAAATTCCAGGAAGTTCCAGAATTCCTGCTTTTCCAAAGCCCTACTTCCACCCTTTTTTCTGCCGACCACTCCTTCCACATTTTTCAACCCACTTCAACTATTTCACCGTCAAACATTCCTCTTAATCAGGACAAAAAACACAGTTGTTTTTGAACTGGAAAAATTACCAATTTTTCCAAAACTCCAGGAATTTTGTATTACCATTTTTTAATTTAACATGCTACTACTTCAACATTTCTCAACAGACTTTAAAAAATTCCAACACCAACCATTTCAACTCATTCAGAACATTCTGGTTTTTTTTTGTTGTTTTTTTACCATTTTCCAGAAAAAAATCCCGCTTTTACCGAAACTACCACATTTTTGTGAAATTCCAATTGAAATCAATGGGATATTCTTCAAAGTTCCACAACTTCCACATTTTTCATCTGATTCAAACTGTTCCAACTTAAAACTGTTCAGCCTATTCGGGAATCACGGGCTTTCCGTTGACAAATTCCCAAAAATTCCCAGATTTCCCAGAATTCCGGGTTTTCCGGGACATTTTTCCCGTTCAGAATGAATCGGCCATTTTTCAAACTTCCACCATTTCCACATTTTTCGACCCATTCAAACCATTCCACCTTCAACATATTCCACTCATCCTGGAAATTTAAACTAATCTTTTTTTCAAGTTCTTAAAAAATTCCAGGAAGTTCCAGAATTCCTGCTTTTCCAAAGCCCTATTTCCACCCTTTTTTCTGGCGACTACTCTTTCCACATTTTTCAACGCATTTCAACCGTTTCACCGTCAAACATTCCTCTTAATCAGGACAATAAACACAGTTGTTTTTGAACTAGAAAATTTTCCATTTTTCCCAAAATTCCAGGATTACCGTATTACCATTTTTCAATTCAACATGTTACTACTTCAACATTTCTCGACCAATTTAAAACAATTCCAACACCAACCATTTCAACTTATTCAAAACATTTAAGTTTTTTTTTTACCATTTTCAGAAAAAATCCCGCTTTTCCCGAAATTACCAAATGTTGGGAAATTCCCATTAAAATCAATGAGATAGTCTTCAAAGTTCCACAACTTCCACATTTTTCATCTGATTCAAACTGACAAATTCCAAAAAATTCCCAGATTTCCCAGAATTCCAGGTTTTCCGGGACATTTTTCCCGTTCAGAATGAATCGGCCATTTTTCAAACTTCCACCATTTCCACATTTTTCAACCCATTCAAACCATTCCACCTTCAACATATTCCTCTCTTCCTGGAAATTTAAACTACTTTTTCTTTCAAGTTCTAAAAAATTCCAGGAAGTTCCAGAATTCCTGCTTTTCCAAAGCCCTACTTCCACCCTTTTTTCTGCCGACCACTCCTTCCACATTTTTCAACCCACTTCAACTATTTCACCGTCAAACATTCCTCTTAATCAGGACAAAAAACACAGTTGTTTTTGAACTGGAAAAATTACCAATTTTTCCAAAACTCCAGGAATTTTGTATTACCATTTTTTAATTTAACATGCTACTACTTCAACATTTCTCAACAGACTTTAAAAAATTCCAACACCAACCATTTCAACTCATTCAGAACATTCTGGTTTTTTTTTGTTGTTTTTTTACCATTTTCCAGAAAAAAATCCCGCTTTTACCGAAACTACCACATTTTTGTGAAATTCCAATTGAAATCAATGGGATATTCTTCAAAGTTCCACAACTTCCACATTTTTCATCTGATTCAAACTGTTCCAACTTAAAACTGTTCAGCCTATTCGGGAATCACGGGCTTTCCGTTGACAAATTCCCAAAAATTCCCAGATTTCCCAGAATTCCGGGTTTTCCGGGACATTTTTCCCGTTCAGAATGAATCGGCCATTTTTCAAACTTCCACCATTTCCACATTTTTCGACCCATTCAAACCATTCCACCTTCAACATATTCCACTCATCCTGGAAATTTAAACTAATCTTTTTTTCAAGTTCTTAAAAAATTCCAGGAAGTTCCAGAATTCCTGCTTTTCCAAAGCCCTATTTCCACCCTTTTTTCTGGCGACTACTCTTTCCACATTTTTCAACGCATTTCAACCGTTTCACCGTCAAACATTCCTCTTAATCAGGACAATAAACACAGTTGTTTTTGAACTAGAAAATTTTCCATTTTTCCCAAAATTCCAGGATTACCGTATTACCATTTTTCAATTCAACATGTTACTACTTCAACATTTCTCGACCAATTTAAAACAATTCCAACACCAACCATTTCAACTTATTCAAAACATTTAAGTTTTTTTTTTACCATTTTCAGAAAAAATCCCGCTTTTCCCGAAATTACCAAATGTTGGGAAATTCCCATTAAAATCAATGAGATAGTCTTCAAAGTTCCACAACTTCCACATTTTTCATCTGATTCAAACTGACAAATTCCAAAAAATTCCCAGATTTCCCAGAATTCCAGGTTTTCCGGGACATTTTTCCCGTTCAGAATGAATCGACCATTTTTCAAACTTCCACCATTTCCACATTTTTCAACCCATTCAAACCATTCCACCTTCAACATATTCCTCTCATCCTGGAAATTTAAACTCATCTTTTTTTCAAGTTCTAAAAAATTCCTGGAAGTTCCAGAATTCCTGCTTTTCCAAAGCCCTATTTCCACCCTTTTTTCTGGCGACTACTCTTTCCACATTTTTCAACGCATTTCAACCGTTTCACCGTCAAACATTCCTCTTAATCAGAACAATAAACAAAGTTGTTTTTGAACTAGAAAATGTTCCAGTTTTCCCGAAATTCCAGGATTACCGTATTACCATTTTTCAATTCAACATGTTACTACAACAACATTTCTCGACCAATTTAAAAACAATTCCAACACCAACCATTTCAACTCATTCAAAACATTTAAGTTTTTTTTTTACCATTTTCAAAAAAATTCCCGCTTTTCCCGAAATTACCAAATGTTGGGAAATTCCCATTAAAATCAATGGGAGATTCTTCAAAGTTCCACAACTTTCACATTTTTCATCTGATTCAAACTGTTCCAACTTAAAACTGTTCAGCCTATTCAGGAATCACGGGCTTTCAGTTGACAAATTCCAAAAAATTCCCAGATTTCCCAGAATTCCAGGTTTTCCGGGACATTTTTCCCGTTCAGAATGAATCGGCCATTTTTCAAACTTCCACCATTTCCACATTTTTCAACCCATTCAAACCATTCCACCTTCAACATATTCCTCTCATCCTGGAAATTTAAACTCATCTTTTTTTCAAGTTCTAAAAAATTCCTGGAAGTTCCAGAATCCCTGCTTTTCCAAAGCCCTATTTCCACCCTTTTTTCTGGCGACTACTCTTTCCACATTTTTCAACGCATTTCAATCATTCCACCGTCAAACATTCCTCTTAATCAGGACAATAAACAAAGTTGTTTTTGAACTAGAAAATTTTCCAGTTTTCCAGAAATTCCAGGATTACCGTATTACCATTTTTCAATTCAACATGTTACTACAACAACATTTCTCGACCAATTTAAAAACAATTCCAACACCAACCATTTCAACTCATTCAAAACATTTAAGTTTTTTTTTACCATTTTCAAAAAAATTCCCGCTTTTCCCGAAATTACCAAATGTTGGGAAATTCCCATTAAAGTCAATGAGATATTCTTCAAAGTTCCACAACTTCCACATTTTTCATCTGATTCAAACTGACAAATTCCAAAAAATTCCCAGATTTCCCAGAATTCCAGGTTTTCTGGGATATTTTTCCCGTTCAGAATGAATCGGCCATTTTTCAAACTTCCACCATTTCCACATTTTTCAACCCATTCAAACCATTCCACCTTCAACATATTCCTCTCTTCCTGGAAATTTAAACTACTTTTTCTTTCAAGTTCTAAAAAATTCCAGGAAGTTCCAGAATTCCTGCTTTTCCAAAGCCCTACTTCCACCCTTTTTTCTGCCGACCACTCCTTCCACATTTTTCAACCCACTTCAACTATTTCACCGTCAAACATTCCTCTTAATCAGGACAAAAAACACAGTTGTTTTTGAACTGGAAAAATTACAAATTTTTCCAAAACTCCAGGAATTTTGTATTACCATTTTTTAATTTAACATGCTACTACTTCAACATTTCTCAACAGACTTTAAAAAATTCCAACACCAACCAATTCAACTCATTCAGAACATTCAGGGTTTTTTTTGTTGTTTTTTTACCATTTTCCAGAAAAAAATCCCGCTTTTCCCGAAACTACCACATTTTTGGGAAATTCCAATTGAAATCAATGGGATATTCTTCAAAGTTCCACAACTTCCACATTTTTCATCTGATTCAAACTGTTCCAACTTAAAACTGTTCCGCCTATTCAGGAATCACGGGCTTTCCGTTGACAAATTCCCAAAAATTCCCAGATTTCCCAGAATTCCGGGTTTTCCGGGACATTTTTCCCGTTCAGAATGAATCGGCCATTTTTCAAACTTCCACCATTTCCACATTTTTGGACCCATTCAAACCATTCCACCTTCAACATATTCCACTCATCCTGGAAATTTAAACTCATCTTTTTTTCAAGTTCTTAAAAAATTCCAGGAAGTTCCAGAATTCCTGCTTTTCCAAAGCCCTATTTCCACCCTTTTTTCTGGCGACTACTCTTTCCACATTTTTCAACGCATTTCAACCGTTTCACCGTCAAACATTCCTCTTAATCAGGACAATAAACAAAGTTGTTTTTGAACTAGAAAATTTTCAATTTTTCCCAAAATTCCAGGATTACCGTATTACCATTTTTCAATTCAACATGTTACTACTTAAACATTTCTCGACCAATTTAAAACAATTCCAACACCAACCATTTCAACTTATTCAAAACATTTAAGTTTTTTTTTTACCATTTTCAGAAAAAATCCCGCTTTTCCCGAAATTACCAAATGTTGGGAAATTCCCATTAAAATCAATGAGATAGTCTTCAAAGTTCCACAACTTCCACATTTTTCATCTGATTCAAACTGACAAATTCCAAAAAATTCCCAGATTTCCCAGAATTCCAGGTTTTCCGGGACATTTTTCCCGTTCAGAATGAATCGACCATTTTTCAAACTTCCACCATTTCCACATTTTTCAACCCATTCAAACCATTCCACCTTCAACATATTCCTCTCATCCTGGAAATTTAAACTCATCTTTTTTTCAAGTTCTAAAAAATTCCTGGAAGTTCCAGAATTCCTGCTTTTCCAAAGCCCTATTTCCACCCTTTTTTCTGGCGACTACTCTTTCCACATTTTTCAACGCATTTCAACCGTTTCACCGTCAAACATTCCTCTTAATCAGAACAATAAACAAAGTTGTTTTTGAACTAGAAAATGTTCCAGTTTTCCCGAAATTCCAAGATTACCGTATTACCATTTTTCAATTCAACATGTTACTACACCAACATTTCTCGACCAATTTAAAAACAATTCCAACACCAACCATTTCAACTCATTCAAAACATTTAAGTTTTTTTTTTACCATTTTCAAAAAAATTCCCGCTTTTCCCGAAATTACCAAATGTTGGGAAATTCCCATTAAAATCAATGGGAGATTCTTCAAAGTTCCACAACTTTCACATTTTTCATCTGATTCAAACTGTTCCAACTTAAAACTGTTCAGCCTATTCAGGGATCACGGGTTTTCCGTTGACGAATTCCAAAAAATTCCCAGATTTCCCAGAATTCCAGGTTTTCCAGGACATTTTTCCCGTTCAGAATGAAACGGCCATTTTTCAAACTTCCACCATTTCCACATTTTTCAACCCATTCAAACCATTCCACCTTCAACATATTCCTCTCATCCTGGAAATTTAAACTACTTTTTTTTTCAAGTTCTAAAAAATTCCAGAAAGTTCCAGAATTCCTGCTTTTCCAAAGCCCTACTTCCGCCCTTTTTTCTGGCGACTACTCCTTTCACATTTTTCTTCCCACATCAACCGTTCCACCGTCAAACATTCCTCTTAATCAGGACAAAAAACACAGTTGTTTTTGAACTGGAAAAATTACTAATTTTTCCAAAACTCCAGGAATTTTGTATTAGCATTTTTTAATTTAACATGCTACTACTTCAACATTTCTCAACTGACTTAAAAAAATTCCAAGACCAACAAATTTAACTCATTCAGAACATTCAGGGTTTGTTTTGTTTTGTTTTTTACCATTTTCCACAAAAAAAATCCCGCTTTTACCGAAACTACCACATTTTTGGGAAATTCCAATTGAAATCAATGGGATATTCTTCAAAGTTCCACAACTTCCACATTTTTCATCGGATTCAAACTGTTCCAACTTAAAACTGTTCAGCCTATTCAGGAATCACAGGCTTTCTTTTGGCAAATTCCCAAAAATTCCCCGATTTCCCAGAATTCCAGGTTTTCCGGGACATTTTTCCCGTTCAGAATGAATCGGCCATTTTTCAAACTTCCACCATTTCCACATTTTTCAACCCATTCAAACCATTCCACTTTCAACATATTCCTCTCATCCTGGAAATTTTAACTAATCTTTTTTTCGAGTTCTAAAAAATTCCAGGAAGTTCCAGAATTCCTGCTTTTCCAAAGCCCTATTTCTACCCTTTTTTCTGGCGACTACTCTTTCCACATTTTTCAACGCATTTCAACCGTTCCACCGTCAACGATTCCTCTTAATCAAGACAAAAAACAAAGTTTTATTGAACTGGAATATTTACCAGTTTTCCTGAACTTCCAGGATTTCCGTATTACCAATTTTCAATTCAACATGTTACTACTTCAACATTTCTCGACCAATTTAAATTCCAACACCAACCATTTCAACTCATTCAGAATATTTAGGTTTTTTTTACCATTTTCAAAAAAAATTCCCGCTTTTCCTGAAATTACCAAATTTGGGGGAAATTCCGATTGAAATCAATGAGATATTCTTCAAAGTTCCACAACTTCCGCATGTTTCATCTGATTCAAACTGTTCCAATTCTAAAATCTTCAGCCACTTTGGACATTGGGTGGTCCCCTTTAACACTTATACAAAATTCCCGGAATTCCAATATTTCCTTCCCCCCCCCCTTTTTTCCCATTCAAAATGTATCGACCATTTTTCGAACTTCCACAGATTTCCACATTTTTCAAACTATTCAAACCATTCCACTTCCAACATATTCCTCTCATCCTGGAAATTTGAACGACTCTTTGTTTCAAGTTCTAAAATAATTCCAGGAAGTTCCAGAATTCCTGCTTTTCCAAAGCCCTATTTCCACCCTTTTCTCTGGCGACTACTCCTTTCACATTTTTCAACCCACTTTAACCGTTCCACCGTCAAACATTCCTCTTAATCAGGACAATAAACAAAGTTGTTTTTGAACTGGAAAAATTACCGGTTTTCCCGAAATTCCAGGAATTTTGTATTACCGTTTTTCAATTTAACATGTTACTACTTCAACATTTCTCAACCGACTTAAAACAATTCCAACACCAACCAATTCAACTCATTCAGAACATTCAGTTCTTTTTGTTTTTTTTACCATTTTCCCCAAAAAATCCCGCTTTTACCGAAATTACCACATTTTGGGGAAAATTCCCATTGAAATCAATGGGATATTCTTCAAAGTTCCACAACTTCCACATTTTTCATCTGATTCAAACTGTTCCAACTTAAAACTGTTCAGCCCATTCGGGAATCGCGGGCTTTCCCCTTGACAAATTCCCCAAAATTCCCAGATTTCCAGGTTTTCCCGGACATTTTTCCCGTTAAAAATGAATCGGCCATTTTTCAAACTTCCACCATTTCCACATTTTTCAACCCATTCAAACCATTCCACCTTCAACATATTCCTCTCATCCAGGAAATTTTAACTCATCTTTTTTTCAAGTTCTAAAAAATTCCAGGAAGTTCCAGAATTCCTGCTTTTCCAAAGCCCTATTTCCACCCTTTTTTCTGGCGACTACTCTTTCCACATTTTTCAACGCATTTCAACCGTTCCACCGTCAAAGATTCCTCTTAATCAAGACAAAAAACAAAGTTTTATTGAATTGGAATATTTACCAGTTTTCCTGAACTCCCAGGATTTCCGTATTACCATTTTTCATTTCAACATGTTACTACTTCAACATTTCTCGGCCGATTTTAAAAATTCTAACACCAACCATTTCAACTCATTCAGAAGATTTAGGTTTTTTTCACCATTTTCAAAAAAAATTCCCGCTTTTCCCGAAATTACCAAATGTTGGGAAATTCCCATTAAAATCAATGGGATATTCTTCAAAGTTCCACAACTTCCGCATGTTTCATCTGATTCAAACTGTTCCAATTTCAAAATCTTCAGCCTCTTCGGAAATTGTGTGGTCCCCTTTAACACTTATACAAAATTCCCAGATTTCCAATATTCCCCCCCCCCTCCTTTTCCCATTCAAAATGTATCGACCATTTTTCGAACTTCCACAGATTTCCACATTTTTCAACCCATTTAGCCATATTTCCGCCCTTTTTTCTGGTGACTACCAAATTACCAAATTTTGGGAAAATTCCCATTGAAATCACTGGGATATTCTTCAAAGTTGCACAACTTCCACATTTTTCATCTGATTCAAACTGTTCCAACTTAAAACTGTTCAGCCTATTCGGGAATCGCGGGCTTTCCCCTTGACAAATTCCCCAAAATTCCCAGATTTCCAGGTTTTCCCGGACATTTTTCCCGTTCAAAATGAATTGGCCATTTTTCGAACTTCCACCATTTTCACATTTTTGAAACGATTCAAACCATTCCACCTTCAACATATTCCACTCATCCTGGAAATGTAAACTACTTTTTGTTTCAAGTTCTAAAATAATTCCAGGAAATTCCAGAATTCCTGCTTTTCCAAAGCCCTATTTCCACCCCTTTTCCTGGTGACTATTCCTTCCACTTTTTTCAACCCATTTCAACCGTTCCACTGTCAAAAAATTCTGTGGAAAAATTACCTCGTGGAAGTCGCTTCCGAGCGGTCCCACTGTCCGACACGACACCACAGCCAAGCGTGCAGGTTTAACAGGGTTTTTAATGATAATATTGTCAACAAAAGTTTTCTCTCCTAGTAGAATGTGACTTTTCAGTCACGTCCGTATCCTCTCCCCTCTCCTGCTCCCGACCACTTACTGTTATAGACAACATATAATTAGATGAACACTTACTACCTGTGAAATCTAATCACCTGCCGGCTGTGTCTGGCCGTCAGCACATGCCATGCCCCCGTCTGATGGTGCTCTGTCCTCAGCACCATGGACAGAGGCGGTGACGTTTGCTCCTGCAGGCAGCGCTGGCTACATCTCCCTCCTTATACTAGTTTTCATGAAATTCCAGGAATTAAGTATTACCATTTTTCAATTCAACATTTCTCGACCATTTCAACTCATTCCCAACATTTCATTACGCAAACTCGCATTGCCTTAAATGGGGCTGTGGTCGCTGCTAATATGGCCGTCAATTATCCTTTATTCTAATCCATAATATTTTCTTATTTTTCAAGAATGCATCTTTTTTTTTATTTAGGAATCTGCTTTTTAAAAAGACGTGCCTGTAGCCTGTTTTGAATTTTTTTTTTTTTTAAAGCAATACCTCAACTTGTCAGTTTAATTGGTTCCGTGACGGCGCTCTTAACTCAAAACACTTGTATCTCAAATCAGCGTCTTCTTTTTAAATGAATTTTAATCAGTTGAGTTGGAGCCTGACCCCCTAAAATAGCACATTTTTACATGTTACATGCTTTAAAAAAAATTTTTATTTTAAATATTGTATAAAAGAAAGTAGGGTTGTAAGGTATACCGGTACTAGTATAGTATTGCAGTACTAATAAATCAAAAACGGTACTATACTGTTTGAAAAGTACCGCTTCCCAAACGGCATGACATTGCTGCTTTTACGAGCAGGGGAGCATGTTCGGCAGCGCGCGCGCACAGAGTACTTAAACGCAGACACAGTGTGTAGACAGAAAAGGGACAACGGACGCATTTTTGGTGTAAAAAGTAAAGATAAAGGTGAAGTTATAACACTGAAACACCCTCAGGAAGAGGTGCTTTAAGACATGGCTCGCTAGCTAGCGGCTAACATCCATCCGCAGTGTTTTAGCTACTTCTAAATTACTAGTCCTCGCCTCCATGGCGACAAATAAAGTAAGTACCATTATCAGTGGAGGACGAGGAATAGATAAACATGCATAAACATAAACTCACCGGCGTCACAATGTAAACAAATGCCATGAGTAGATCCACTGTAATGATATCAAGTACAATAGTGTATCTAGTTGATACCACCATCGATATTTTTTATCATCACAATTTTTATTTTCCTCTTTTAAAAACTTTTATTATGTTTATAAACATGGGACCAACTTTTGCTGGTGTTTCCTGCCTTTACCCATTCAACATATCTTTACCTGCACATTACCTACCTTCCCTGCATCCTGGGGTCACACCGGTGCTTTTTTCTGTCACCCATACACGCTGGTGCTTCCTGCCATCACCCAGACAACAAATCGTTACCTGCACATTACCTACCTTCTCTGTATCCTGGTGTCAAACTGGTGCCTCTTTCTCTCACCCAGTCAACATATCTTTACCCGCACATTACCTACCTTCTCTGCATTGTGTGGTCACGCTGGTGCTTCCTGCTTTTAAGCGGCCATCTTGAGACGGCGGCAGCGCAGCAGTTCTTTGAAGGCTCATAAAATCAAAACTGGAGCAGTTAGAAAAACTCTTTTTCGCAACTTTTAATCAGAAGGGTTCACGCTCTTTCCAGTGCGAGTTTGAAGCCGACACAACAAACGCGCCCAGAGGAGCTAATGTTTGAAAAAAGGTGACGGGTTTTTACAAAACTTTTGTTTTGAAGGGGTAATTGCCAACTTCCTGTTGATTTTTGCTGAAGGGTGTAAAATAATGAAATATAGGTCTAAGTGAGACCTACATAGAGGTTTTTGTTTCATGTCTCTACGACATTCCTACCGGAAGTTACAAGCAGTTTTGTCTGTGTTTTCTTCCTAGGAGCAATTTTGTCTGTGTTTTCTCCCTAGGGGGCGCTAGAGCGCAATTTTGAGTTTTGGGGTTTGGTTTTTATATTAGATCGCAATGTTTCGCCTATCCTGATGTGTGTGTCCAGTTTGGTGAGTTTTGAAGCATTTTAAGGGGGTCAAATTACAGCTCAAAGAGGCAAAAATTACATTTTTTTAGTAAACTTTTGTTTTGAAGGAGTTATTGCCAACTTCTTGTTGATTTTTGCTGAAAGATGTAAAAGAATGAAATGTAGGTCTAAGTGAGACCTGCATAGAGGTTTTTGTTTCATGTCTCTACGACATTCCTACCGGAAGTTACAAGCAGTTTTGTCTGTGTTTTCTTCCTAAGGGCAGTTTTGTCTGTTTTCTCCCTAGGGGGCGCTAGAGCGCAATTTTGAGTTTTGGGGTTTGGTTTTTATATTAGATCGCAATTTTTCGCCTATCCTGATGTGTGTGTCCAGTTTGGTGAGTTGTGAAGCATTTTAAGGGGGTCAAACTACAGCTCAAAGAGGCAAAAATTACTTTTTTTTAGTAAACTTTTGTTTTGAAGGAGTTATTGCCAACTTCTTGTTGATTTTTGCTGAAAGATGTAAAAGAATGAAATGTAGGTCTAAGTGAGACCTACATAGACGTTTTCGTTTCATGTCTCTACGACATTCCTACCGGAAGTTACAAGCCGTTTTGTCTGTGTTTTCTTCCAATGAGCAGTTTTGTCTATGTTTTCTCCCTAGGAGGTGCTAGAGCGCAATTTTGAGTTTTGGGGTTTGGTTTTTATATTAGATCGCAATTTTTCGCCTATCCTGATGTGTGTGTCCAGTTTGGTGAGTTTTGAAGCATTTTAAGGGGGTCAAACTACAGCTCAAAGAGGCAAAAATGACATTTTTTTAGTAAACTTTTGTTTTGAAGTGGTTATTGCCAACTTTTTGTTGATTTTTGCTGAAAGATGTAATAGAATGAAATGTAAGTCTAAGTGAGACCTACATAGAAGTTTTTGTTTCATGTCTCTACGACATTCATACCGGAAGTTACAAGCAGTTTTGTCTGTGTTTTCTTCCTAAGGGCAGTTTTGTCTGTGTTTTCTCCCTAGGGGGCGCTAGAGCACAATTTTGAGTTTTGGGGTTTGGTTTTTATATTCGATCGCAATTTTTCGCCTATCCTGATGTGTGTGTCCAGTTTGGTGAGTTTTGAAGCATTTTAAGGGGGTCAAACTACAGCTCAAAGAGGCAAAAATTACTTTTTTTTGTAAACTTTTGTTTTGAAGGAGTTATTGCCAACTTCTTGTTGATTTTTGCTGAAAGATGTAAAAGGATGAAATGTAGGTCTAAGTGAGACCTACATAGAGGTTTTTGTTTCATGTCTCTACGACATTCCTACCGGAAGTTACAAGCAGTTTTGTCTGTGTTTTCTTCCAATGAGCAGTTGTGTCTATGTTTTCTCCCTAGGGGGTGCTAGAGCGCAATTTTGAGTTTTGGGGTTTGGTTTTTATATTAGATCGCAATTTTTCGCCTATCCTGATGTGTGTGTCCAGTTTGGTGAGTTTTGAAGCATTTTAAGGGGGTCAAACTACAGCTCAAAGAGGCAAAAATGAAATTTTTTTAGTAAACTTTTGTTTTGAAGGGGTTATTGCCAACTTTTTGTTGATTTTTGCTGAAAAATGTAATAGAATGAAATGTAGGTCTAAACGAGACCTACATAGAAGTTTTTGTTTCATGTCTCTACGACATTCCTAACGGAAGCTACAAGCAGTTTTGTCTGTGTTTTTTTCCTAGGGGGCGCTAGAGCGCAATTTTAAGATTGGGTTTTTTTTTTTGTTTTTTTTTATTAGATGGCAATTTTCGCCAGTCCTGATGTGTGTGTCAAATTTGGTGAGTTTTGAAGCATGTTAAGGGGGTCAAATTACAGCTCAAAGAGGCGGCCGTATAATTATAAACATAAACCCTAAGATTTTGTTTTTGTTCAAATAAAGACAATAATCAGATTTTTCTGGTCCCCTTTATTTAGAAAAGTATCAAAGTATTGAAACACACACAATATTGGTATCGGGACAACCCTGAAAGCAGTAGAATAAAATGAGTGCAGTAGTTTTATGAGGTAATAAAAACTTGGAGAGTGGACTCCTTTGGTATATCCTTCCAGCTGCTTTGCCGTCAAATACACCATCAGCGGCTTCTTGATATTTTCATGGATAAATGTCTGTGCGGAAGTCCTGCACCGCCGATTACCGACACGCCAGGCTCGTTCAGGTTGACAACAGTGTTTTATTTTGCAATAAAACATGCAAAAGGTTTAGGGGTGCTTTTCAGCCCAATTGAGCACATAAATGGTTTCTCTCCAGTTTCGTCTGCCGCCTCCTTCCTGGCTGCTGCCTTTAACAGAGCGACGGGTGATTAGATAAACACTTGGGTCATCTACGCACCTGTCGCTGATCTCGAAGCCGGTCCTGGCACACCCCACTTCGCTGCAGGTCTGCAGGCCACGCCCCCCCCCCCTCCACAGTCTGCCATTGAAGCACGGCTGGTGGTACTCACTGCGGCACTCGAGCCTCAAACTAATGAAAATAAGTTTGAATTGCGTCGAATCAAGACTCCGTTTTGGGAGTCGCCGCGAGGTCGGACGTGCCGACAGGAAGCTGTCACCGCTTAACAGGATGTCCTGTCGTCCTCCAGGATCGGCGTGTTGTGCGCCTACGCCGCCAACCAGAACCTGAGCGCTCAAGTCAAGAACATCCGCCGCCTGGTCAACAGCAACATGAGGGACCTGCACACCTTCGCCAACGACACGCCCCTGGTATGTGTGACACACGCTGGTAGACACCGTGGTGCCTTTCTTCTCGGTGTTGATCGATCACGACGAGAGCACCCTTGAATATTGTGTTGTTGTAAGTTCAGATTGGGGTATTGTGTTTCTTCATGGGAAAATAAGTTAATGTCTTTTGTTTTCATGTTAGGATTTAAGGTCAAAATACCATCATTTTCAGTTGAAACGGCAATACTAACCCTGGAAGTTTTACCGCACTTTATAAATAATACACTTTTTTAGTTACGTCAATAAATGGACTAAATGATTGACAGGTTGAGGCGATCGAACGATATCAATATATACCGTATTTTCCAGACCATAGGGCGCACCGGATTAGAAGGTGCACTGCCGCTGGATGCAGACTACATGTATCTCGTATGTGTGACTGCCATCATATTGCAGTCTACACGTATCTCTTATGTGTGACTGCCATCATATTGCAGTCTACATGTATCTCTTATGTGTGACTGCCATCATATTGCAGTGTACACATTTCTCTTATGTGTGACTGCCATCATATTGCAGTCTACACATATATTTTATAAGTGACTGCCATCATATTGTAGTCTACACGTATCTCAAATGCGTGACTGCCATCATATTGTACACTACATGTATCTCTTATGTGTGACTGCCATCATATTGCAGTCTACACGTATCTCTTATGTGTGACTGCCATCATATTGCAGTCTACATGTATCTCTTATGTGTAACTGCCATCATATCACAGTCTACATGTATCTTTATGTGTGACTGCCATCATATTGCAGTCTACACGCATCTCTTATGTGTGATTGCCATCATATTGCAGTCTACATGTATCTCTTATGTGTGACTGCCATCATATTGCAGTGTACACATTTCTCTTATGTGTGACTGCCATCATATTGCAGTCTACACATATATTTTATAAGTGACTGCCATCATATTGTAGTCTACACGTATCTCAAATGCGTGACTGCCATCATATTGTACACTACATGTATCTCTTATGTGTGACTGCCATCATATTGCAGTCTACACGTATCTCTTATGTGTGACTGCCATCATATTGCAGTCTACATGTATCTCTTATGTGTAACTGCCATCATATTGCAGTCTACACGTATCTTCTATGTGTGACTGCCATCATATTGCAGTCTACATGTATCTCTTATGTGTGACTGCCATCATATTGCAGTCTACATGTATCTCTTATGTGTGACTGCCATCATATTGCAGTCTGCATGTATCTCGTATGTGTGAATACCATCCTATTGCAGTCTACATGTATCTTCTATGTGTGACTGCCATCATATTGCAGTCTACACGTATCTCTTATGTATGACTGCCATAATATCACAGTCTACATGTATCTCTTATGTGTGACTGCCATCATATTGCAGTCTACACGTATCTCTTATGTGTGACTGCCGTCATATTGCAGTCTACACGTATCTCTTATGTGTGACTGCCATCATATTGCAGTCTACACATATCTCTTATGTGTGACTGCCATCATATTGCAGTCTACACATATATTTTATAAGTGACTGCCATCATATTGTAGTCTACACGTATCTCAACTGCGTGACTGCCATCATATTGTACACTACATGTATCTCTTATGTGTGACTGCCATCATATTGCAGTCTACACGTATCTCTTATGTGTGACTGCCATCATATTGCAGTCTACATGTATCTCTTATGTGTAACTGCCATCATATCACAGTCTACATGTATCTTTATGTGTGACTGCCATCATATTGCAGTCTACACGCATCTCTTATGTGTGATTGCCATCATATCACAGTCTACACGTATCTCTTATGTGTGACTGCCATCATATTGCAGTCTGCACATATCTCTTATGTGTGACTGCCATCATATTGCAGTCTACATGTATCTTCTATGTGTGACCGCCATCATATTGCAGTCTACACGTATCTCTTATGTATGACTGCCATAATATCACAGTCTACATGTATCTCTTATGTGTGACTGCTATCATATTGCAGTCTACACGTATCTCTTATGTGTGACTGCCGTCATATTGCAGTCTACACGTATCTCTTATGTGTGACTGCCATCATATTGCAGTCTACACGTATCTCTTATGTGTGACTGCCATCATATTGCAGTCTACACATATCTCTTATGTGTGACTGCCATCATATTGCAGTCTACATGTATCTCTTATGTGTGATTGCCATCGTATTGCAGTCTGCACGTATCTTGTATGTGTGACTGCCATCATATTGCAGTCTACACATATCTCTTATATGTGACTGCCATCATATCGCAGTCTACATGTATCTCTTATGTGTGACTGCCATCATATCACAGTCTACACATATCTCTTATGTGTGACTGCCATCATATTGCAGTCTACAGGTATCTCTTATGTGTGACTGCCATCATATTGCAGTCTACAGGTATCTCTTATGTGTGACTGCCATCTTATTGCAGTCTACACGTATCCCGTATGTTTGTCTGCCATCATATCGCAGTCTACACATATCTTGTATGTGTGACTGCCATCATATTGCAGTCTACACATATCTCTTATATGTGACTGCCATCATATTGCAGTCTACATGTATCTCTTATGTGTAACTGCCATAATATCACAGTCTACATGTATCTCCTATGTGTGACTGCCATCATATTGCAGTCTACACATATCTTTTATGTGTGACTGCCATCATATTGCAGTCTACACGTATCTCTTAAGTGTGACTGCCATCATATTGCAGTCTACACATATCTCTTATGTGTGACTGCCATCATATCGCAGTCTACATGTATCTATTATGTGTGACTGCCATCATATTGCAGTCTATACGTATCTCTTATGTGTGACTACCGTCATATTGCAATCTACATGTATCTCTTATGTGTGATTGCCATCAGATTGCAGTCTACACAAATCTCTTATGTTTGACTGCCATCAAATTGCAGTCTACACATATCTATTATGTGTGACTGCCATCACATTGAGTCTACACGTATCTCTTATGTGTGACTGCCATAATATCACAGTCTACATGTATCTCTTATGTGTGACTGCCATCATACTGCAGTCTACATGTATCTCGTATGTGTGACTGCCTTCATATTGCAGTCTACACATATCTTGTATGTGTGACTGCCATCATATTGCAGTCTACACATATCTATTATGTGTGACTGCCATCATTGCAGTCTACATGTATCTCTTAAGTGTGACAGCCATCATATTGCAGTCTACATGTATCTCTTATGTGTGACTGCCATCATATCACAGTCTACACGTATCTCGTATGTGTGACTGCCATCATATTGCAGTCTACACGTATCTCGTATGTGTGACTGCCATCCTATTGCAGTATACACGTATCTCTTATGTGTGACTGCCATCATATTGCAGTCTACAGGTTTCTCTTATGTGTGACTGCCATCATATTGCAGTCTACACATGTATTTTATAAGTGACTGCCATCATATTGCAGTCTACACGTATCTCGTATGTGTGACTGCCATCGTATTGCAGTCTACATGTATCTCTTATGTGTGACTGCCATAATATCACAGTCTACACATATCTATTATGTGTGACTGCCATCATATTGCAGTCTACATGTATCTCTTATGTGTGACTGCCATCATATTGCAGTCTACACGTATCTTCTATGTGTGACTGCCATCATATTGCAGTCTACATGTATCTCTTATGTGTGACTGCCATCATATTGCAGTCTACATGTATCTCTTATGTGTGACTGCCATCATATTGCAGTCTGCATGTATCTCGTATGTGTGAATACCATCCTATTGCAGTATACACGTATCTCTTATGTGTGACTGCCATCATATTGCAGTCTACACATATCTATTATGTGTGACTGCCATCATATCACAGTCTACACATATCTCTTATGTGTGACTGCCATCATATTGCAGTCTACATGTATCTCTTATGTGTGACTGCCATCTTATTGCAGTCTACACGTATCTCGTATGTTTGTCTGCCATCATATCGCAGTCTACACATATCTTGTATGTGTGACTGCCATCATATTGCAGTCTACACATATCTCTTATATGTGACTGCCATCATATTGCAGTCTACATGTATCTCTTATGTGTAACTGCCATAATATCACAGTCTACATGTATCTCCTATGTGTGACTGCCATCATATTGCAGTCTACACATATCTTTTATGTGTGACTGCCATCATATTGCAGTCTACACGTATCTCTTAAGTGTGACTGCCATCATATTGCAGTCTACATGTATCTCTTATGCGTGACTGCTATCATATTGCAGTCTACACATATCTCTTATGTGTGACTGCCATCATATCGCAGTCTACATGTATCTATTATGTGTGACTGCCATCATATTGCAGTCTATACGTATCTCTTATGTGTGACTACCGTCATATTGCAATCTACATGTATCTCTTATGTGTGATTGCCATCAGATTGCAGTCTACACAAATCTCTTATGTTTGACTGCCATCAAATTGCAGTCTACACATATCTATTATGTGTGACTGCCATCACATTGAGTCTACACGTATCTCTTATGTGTGACTGCCATAATATCACAGTCTACATGTATCTCTTATGTGTGACTGCCATCATACTGCAGTCTACATGTATCTCGTATGTGTGACTGCTATCATATTGCAGTCTACACGTATCTCTTATGTGTGACTGCCGTCATATTGCAGTCTACACGTATCTCTTATGTGTGACTGCCATCATATTGCAGTCTACACATATCTCTTATGTGTGACTGCCATCATATTGCAGTCTACATGTATCTCTTATGTGTGATTGCCATCGTATTGCAGTCTGCACGTATCTTGTATGTGTGACTGCCATCATATTGCAGTCTACACATATCTCTTATATGTGACTGCCATCATATCGCAGTCTACATGTATCTCTTATGTGTGACTGCCATCATATCACAGTCTACACATATCTCTTATGTGTGACTGCCATCATATTGCAGTCTACAGGTATCTCTTATGTGTGACTGCCATCATATTGCAGTCTACAGGTATCTCTTATGTGTGACTGCCATCTTATTGCAGTCTACACGTATCTCGTATGTTTGTCTGCCATCATATCGCAGTCTACACATATCTTGTATGTGTGACTGCCATCATATTGCAGTCTACACATATCTCTTATATGTGACTGCCATCATATTGCAGTCTACATGTATCTCTTATGTGTAACTGCCATAATATCACAGTCTACATGTATCTCCTATGTGTGACTGCCATCATATTGCAGTCTACACATATCTTTTATGTGTGACTGCCATCATATTGCAGTCTACACGTATCTCTTAAGTGTGACTGCCATCATATTGCAGTCTACACATATCTCTTATGTGTGACTGCCATCATATCGCAGTCTACATGTATCTATTATGTGTGACTGCCATCATATTGCAGTCTATACGTATCTCTTATGTGTGACTACCGTCATATTGCAATCTACATGTATCTCTTATGTGTGATTGCCATCAGATTGCAGTCTACACAAATCTCTTATGTTTGACTGCCATCAAATTGCAGTCTACACATATCTATTATGTGTGACTGCCATCACATTGAGTCTACACGTATCTCTTATGTGTGACTGCCATAATATCACAGTCTACATGTATCTCTTATGTGTGACTGCCATCATACTGCAGTCTACATGTATCTCGTATGTGTGACTGCCTTCATATTGCAGTCTACACATATCTTGTATGTGTGACTGCCATCATATTGCAGTCTACACATATCTATTATGTGTGACTGCCATCATTGCAGTCTACATGTATCTCTTAAGTGTGACAGCCATCATATTGCAGTCTACATGTATCTCTTATGTGTGACTGCCATCATATCACAGTCTACACGTATCTCGTATGTGTGACTGCCATCATATTGCAGTCTACACGTATCTCGTATGTGTGACTGCCATCCTATTGCAGTATACACGTATCTCTTATGTGTGACTGCCATCATATTGCAGTCTACAGGTTTCTCTTATGTGTGACTGCCATCATATTGCAGTCTACACATGTATTTTATAAGTGACTGCCATCATATTGCAGTCTACACGTATCTCGTATGTGTGACTGCCATCGTATTGCAGTCTACATGTATCTCTTATGTGTGACTGCCATAATATCACAGTCTACACATATCTATTATGTGTGACTGCCATCATATTGCAGTCTACATGTATCTCTTATGTGTGACTGCCATCATATTGCAGTCTACACGTATCTTCTATGTGTGACTGCCATCATATTGCAGTCTACATGTATCTCTTATGTGTGACTGCCATCATATTGCAGTCTACATGTATCTCTTATGTGTGACTGCCATCATATTGCAGTCTGCATGTATCTCGTATGTGTGAATACCATCCTATTGCAGTATACACGTATCTCTTATGTGTGACTGCCATCATATTGCAGTCTACACATATCTATTATGTGTGACTGCCATCATATCACAGTCTACACATATCTCTTATGTGTGACTGCCATCATATTGCAGTCTACATGTATCTCTTATGTGTGACTGCCATCTTATTGCAGTCTACACGTATCTCGTATGTTTGTCTGCCATCATATCGCAGTCTACACATATCTTGTATGTGTGACTGCCATCATATTGCAGTCTACACATATCTCTTATATGTGACTGCCATCATATTGCAGTCTACATGTATCTCTTATGTGTAACTGCCATAATATCACAGTCTACATGTATCTCCTATGTGTGACTGCCATCATATTGCAGTCTACACATATCTTTTATGTGTGACTGCCATCATATTGCAGTCTACACGTATCTCTTAAGTGTGACTGCCATCATATTGCAGTCTACATGTATCTCTTATGCGTGACTGCTATCATATTGCAGTCTACACATATCTCTTATGTGTGACTGCCATCATATCGCAGTCTACATGTATCTATTATGTGTGACTGCCATCATATTGCAGTCTATACGTATCTCTTATGTGTGACTACCGTCATATTGCAATCTACATGTATCTCTTATGTGTGATTGCCATCAGATTGCAGTCTACACAAATCTCTTATGTTTGACTGCCATCAAATTGCAGTCTACACATATCTATTATGTGTGACTGCCATCACATTGAGTCTACACGTATCTCTTATGTGTGACTGCCATAATATCACAGTCTACATGTATCTCTTATGTGTGACTGCCATCATACTGCAGTCTACATGTATCTCGTATGTGTGACTGCCTTCATATTGCAGTCTACACATATCTTGTATGTGTGACTGCCATCATATTGCAGTCTACACATATCTATTATGTGTGACTGCCATCATTGCAGTCTACATGTATCTCTTAAGTGTGACAGCCATCATATTGCAGTCTACATGTATCTCTTATGTGTGACTGCCATCATATCACAGTCTACACGTATCTCGTATGTGTGACTGCCATCATATTGCAGTCTACACGTATCTCGTATGTGTGACTGCCATCCTATTGCAGTATACACGTATCTCTTATGTGTGACTGCCATCATATTGCAGTCTACAGGTTTCTCTTATGTGTGACTGCCATCATATTGCAGTCTACACATGTATTTTATAAGTGACTGCCATCATATTGCAGTCTACACGTATCTCGTATGTGTGACTGCCATCGTATTGCAGTCTACATGTATCTCTTATGTGTGACTGCCATCATATTGCAGTCAACACGCATCTCGTATGTGTGACTGCCATCGTATTGCAGTCTACATGTATCTCTTATGTGTGACTGCCATAATATCACAGTCTACACATATCTATTATGTGTGACTGCCATCATATTGCAGTCTACATGTATCTCTTATGTGTGACTGCCATCATATTGCAGTCTACACGTATCTTCTATGTGTGACTGCCATCATATTGCAGTCTACATGTATCTCTTATGTGTGACTGCCATCATATTGCAGTCTACATGTATCTCTTATGTGTGACTGCCATCATATTGCAGTCTGCATGTATCTCGTATGTGTGAATACCATCCTATTGCAGTATACACGTATCTCTTATGTGTGACTGCCATCATATTGCAGTCTACACATATCTATTATGTGTGACTGCCATTACATTGAGTCTACACGTATCTCTTATGTTTGACTGCCATCATATTGCAGTCTACACATATCTCGTATGTGTGACTGCCTTCTTATTGCAGTCTGCACATATCACTTATGTGTGACTGCCATCATATTGCAGTCTACATGTATCTCTTATGTGTAACTGCCATCATATCACAGTCTACATGTATCTCTTATGTGTAACTGCCATCATATCACAGTCTACATGTATCTCTTATGTGTAACTGCCATCATATCACAGTCTACATGTATCTCCTATGTATGACTGCCATCACATTGAGTTTACACATATCTCTTATGTTTGATTGGCATCATATTGCAATGTACACGCTAATCTCTTATGTGTGACTGCCATCTACTGCTTAGACTTATCAAATATGTTTTTCTATTTTTTGACAGGTCATAAAAACTACCAATAATTATTGATATTGAGCGATATAAAACACTTCTATGGTGATAGTTTTCAGCCCCGAGGTCCACTGCATGACAACATGATTCTGAATGACTACAACGCTGGCTTGTAAACAGGAGTTCAGAACATTCAGAGAGGGATTTTAATGATAAAAAACTTTGATTTAAAACTTTGTTTTCGTTTTTTTTACGCAAAAATTTACTTTTTATTTAGTTTTTTTCCCCCTGATTTATATGTGAATAAATAAAATGGAATGATAATGAATGAATAAAAAATTAGCCATTAACAGTTTCTCGGATTGAACCCAGAATGAGCAAGCAAGGCTCCCTCTCTGATGCCTCAAGAGTCTCGCTGGACAACGAGCTGACGTCTTAGGATTTTAGCATGTCGATTAGCACGCTGGACTCTCATTCTGCGGACGCATTTTCAACTTTTTGTACATTTTGTTTGTGTTTTACCAGCAAATCGACTACCTGTCCTCCCAGTACTCCACCGCCAAGAACCAAGTCCTCTACGACTTGGACAGTAAGTCTCTAACACCCCTAGTGGTCATTTTGTGTTGTTGCTCTTTCTACTGCACACATTTCAGTGACTGAACACTAATATGTTGTTGTTTTTGTTTACAAACCCCAAAAAGCAGTGAAGTGGTCACGTTGTGTAAATGGTAAATAAAAACAAAATACAATGATTTGCAAATCCTTTTCAACTTATATTCAATTAAATAAACTGCAAAGACAAGATATTTAACGTTAAAACTGGTAAACGTTGTTGTTTTCTGCAGATATTAGCTCATTTGGAATGGGATGCCTGCGACATGTCAAAAAAGCTGGCACAAGTGGCAAAAAAGACTGAGAGAGTTGAGGAATGCTCATCAAACACTTATTTGGAACATCCCACGGGTGAACAGGCTAATTGGGAACAGGGTAGAAAAGCAGCTTCTGTGAAATTCACAAACAAGGACGGGACAACTTTGTCAACAAATTGTTCCAGAACAACATTTCTCAACAAGATGTTGCAAGGAATTTAGGGATTTCACCATCCACGCTCCGTAATATCGTCAAAATGTTCAGAGATTCTGGAGAAATCACTGCACGTAAGCCACGATATTCCGCATCTTGGATCCCTACTGCATCAAAAAGCCACGTCAGTGTGTAAAGGATATCACCACACGGGATCAGGAACACTTCATAAAAACCACTGTCAGTAACTACGGTTGGTCGCTACATGGCATAGTGGGTAGAACGGCCGTGCCAGAAACCTGAGGGTTGCAGGTTCGCTTCCCACCTATTGACATCCCAAAAAAAACGCTGCCGTTGTGTCCTTGGGCAGGACACGTCACCCTTTGCCCCCGGTGCCGCTCACACTGATGAATGAATGATGAAGGAATGATTGGTGGTGGTCGGAGGGGCCGTAGGCGCAAACTGGCAACCACGCTTCCGTCAGTCTACCCCAGGGCAGCTGTGGCTACAGATGTAGCTTACCACCACCAGGTGTGAATGAATGATGGGTTCCCACATCTCTGTGAGAGCTTTGAGTATCTAACAATAGAAAAGCGCGATATTAATCTAATCCATTATTATTATTATTATAAGTGCAAGTTAAAACTCTACTATGCAAAGCCACAGCCATTTATCAACAACACCCAGAAACGCTTCGCTGGGCCTGAGTTCATCTAAAATGGATTGATGCAAAGTAAAAAAAAAAGTGTTCTGTGGTCTGACGAGTCCACATTTAAAATTATTTTTGGAAACTGCGGACGAGGAAGAGAACCTTCCGAACTTGTCTAGGCGCAAAGTGTAAAAGCTAGCATCTGTGATGGTATGGGGGTGTATTAGTGCCCAAGGCATGGGTAACTTACACATCTGTGAAGGCACCATTAATGCTGAAAGATCCATACAGGTTTTGGAGAAACATATGTTGCCATCCAAGCAACGTTCTAATGGACGCCCCTGCTTATTTCAGCAAGACAATGCCAAGCCACGTGTTACAACAGCGTGGCTTCTTAGTAAAAGAGTGCGGGTACTAGACTGGCCTGCCTGTAGTCCAGACCTGTCTCCTGGTGCAAAGGGAGACTGTTGAACAACTTAAGCTGTACATCAAGCAAGAATGGGAAAGAATTCCACTTCAAAAATGTGTCTCCTCAGTTCCCAAACCAATGTGTTGCTGCCATTCTAAATTCATGATTATTTGCCGAAAAATAACCAAGTTTCTCAGTGTGAACATGAAATATCTTGTCTTTGCAGTCTAATCAATTGAATATAAGTTTAAAAGGATTTGCAAATCTTTGTTTGTGGAGGTTGCCCTCCTGTGGGTTCTCCTGACACAAAAAGTCTACTTGTCTGAGGTAACAATCTTTTATTTTCCTCAGGGATTGCTTTCCAGCAATATTTGTTTGGTCCTTTCAGTCCAGCGTGTCTCAGTTTGTGTGTCTTTCCTCTCTCTCTGGCTCCCTACGCCAACTCTAACCCTGTGTCTCGGTCTGGCTGCTGCTAATGAGGGCGACAGGTGATTAGATAACCAGGCCCACCTGGGCCATTCATTCACCTGTTGCTGTCTTCGAGGCCGGTCCTGGCGTACCCCGTTCCGCGGCAGGCCCGCAGGCCACGCCCCCCTCCACAATTGTATTCTGTTTTTATTCACCATTTACACGACGTGACAACTTCACTGCTTTTGGGTTTTGTTGATCGACCAGGAAATTGATGAGCTCGGGCCCAGCATAGCCAGCGAAGCGTTTCTGGGTGTTGTTGATAATTGGCTTTGGCTTAGTAGAGATTTAACTTGAACCTACAGATGTAGCGAGCAACTGTTGTTACTGACAGTGGTTTTCTGAAATATTCCTGAGCCCATGTGGTGATATCCTTTACACACTTTTTTTGACGCAGTACCGCCTGAGAGGATTGAAGGTCCGTAACATCATGGCTTACGTGCAGTGATTTCCCCAGATTCTCTGAACCTTTTGATGATATTACGGAGCGTAGATGGTGAAATCCCTACATTCCTTGCAATAGCTGGTTGAGAAATATTGTTCTTAAACAATTTGCTCAGGCATTTGTCGACAAAGCGCTGACCCTCGCCCCCATCCCCGTTTGATGCGTGTTCTTCATCTTTCTCAGTCTTTTTTGCCACCTGTGCCAGCTTTTTTTAAACATGTTACAGGCAATATCTTGTCTTGGTAGTCTATTTAATTGAATATAGGTAGAAAATAATTTGCAAATCATTGTATTCTGTTTTTATTTACCGTTTACACGACGTGACAACTTCACTGCTTTTGGGTTTTGTAGATCGACCAGGAAATTGAGGAGTTCGGGCCCAGCGTAGCCAGGGAAGCGTTTCTGGATGTTGTTGATAAATGCCTTTAGCTTAGCAATAGCTGGCTGAGAAATATTGTTCTTAAACAATTTGCTCAGGCATTTAAAGACAAAGCGTTGACCCTCACCCTCGTCGCCCCGTTTGATATGTGTTCTTCAACTTTCTCAGTCTTCAACTTTCTCAGTCTTTTTTGCTACCTGTGCCAGCTCTTTTGAAACATGTTACAGGCAATATCTTGTTTTGGCAGTCTATTCAATTTAATATAATTGGAAAAGGATTTGCAAATCATTGTGTTCTGTTTTTATTTACCATTTACACGACGTGACAACTTCACTGCTTTTGGGTTTTTGTAGATCGACCAGGAAATTGATGAGTGTAGCCAGCGAAGCGTTTCTGGGTGTTGTTGATAAATGGCTTTGGCTTTGCAATAGCTGGCTGAGAAATGTTGTTCTTAAACAATTTTCTCAGGCATTTATCGACAAAGCGGTGACCCTCGCCCCCCGTCCCTGTTTGATGTGCGTTCTTCAACTTCCTCAGTCTTTTTTGCTACCTGTGTCAGCTTTTTGAAACATGTTACAAGCAATATATTGTCTTGGCAGTTTATTTAATCGCATATAATGTGAAAATAGTTAGCAAATTATTGTATTCTGTTTTTATTTACCATTCACACGACATGACAACTTCACTGCTTTAGCGTTTTGTAGATCGACCAGGAAATTGATGAGCCCGGGCCCTGCGTAGCCAGTGCAGCGTTACTGGGTGTTGTTGATAAATGCCTTTGGCTTAGCAGTAGCTGGCTGAGAAATGTTGTAATTAAACAATTTTCTCAGGCATTTATCGACAAAGCAGTGACCCTTGCGCCCTGTACCCTGTTTGTTCATGTTCCTCAACTTTCTCAGTCTATTTTGCCACTTGTGCCATCTTTTTTTAAACATGTTACAGGCAATATCTTGTCTTGGCAGTCTAATTAGTTGAATATAAGTTGAAAAGCATTTGCAAATCATTGTATTCTCTTTTTATTTGCCATTTTCACGACGTGACAACTTCACTGCCTTTGGGTTTTGTAGATGGACCAGGAAATTGATGCCCTGCGTAGCCAGCGAAGCGTTTCTGGGTGTTGTTGATAAATGTCTTTGGATTTGCTATATCTGGCTGAGAAATGTTGTTCTTAAACAATTTGCTCAGGCATTTATCGACAAAGCGGTGACCCTCGCCCCCCGTCCCCTATTTGTTACGCGTTCCTCAACTTTCTCAGTCTTTTTTGCCACCTGTGCCAGCTTTTTTGAAGCAATATCTTGTCTTGGCAGTCTATTCAATTGAATATAAGTTGAAAAGGATTTGCAAATCAATGTATTCTCTTTTTATTTACCTTTTACATAACATGACAACTTTACTGCTTTTGTAGTTTTTAAAGTTGTTTTTGTTATATTTTAATAATAAAACAAAAATGTTCGTCTTTATTAGGCAGTTTTATGCACTTTGTTGAATATTTCATAAATGCGCGACAACAGAACCTTTTATGCTTTTTTTTTTTGCTTCATTTCCTTCAGTCATCCTCATATTAAAACATGCTTTGGTGTTGTTTTATGTGTTTGAGGAGAAAGTCATATTTTAATATTTAATATGTTTGTGTCACAGACATAGGTCCGCTGCTGGGTGGAAGGATACACGATCAGTTGGATCAGGAGGTGCGACCCGCCTTGGATGCCGCGCTGAAAATGGCAGGATGTGCGTACTCAATGTGCTCTTTTTTTCATTTTCTCAAGGCGATACCAAGCCGTGATATCAAAAATGAAATAAAAAAACAAAAAAAAAATGAACAGTTCTATTCTTCTTGCCCAAGGAGTGATGCGACTTCCTGTCTGGGTCTGCAGCTCCCTCTGCAGCTCAGAGGGAGAATTACACTCCTTAGCCAGCAATAAAGTGTATTTATTCCCCCCAAAAATAGTGCAATCCGGTCATGGTATCGTGCTTAATGTCGATACAGCATGGCGAAAAATGATACGATATTTTTTTGGGGTCAAATCTCTTGTTTCATAGCCAAATAGTTTTGCTTACTTTTTTCTTTGTTTTTTGTTTTTTTTTCCCCCGTGCGAAGTGAAAATCGACAGAGCCATGAAAGGTAAACCCGAGCCGAAGAATGACCTCTGACCTCTGACCCCGGTGTCACGTGACACGGATGTCCTCCCCCTGACCCTTCCTTCCTTGTGTCATGAAGTGGTTGAAATGTTTAAAACTGCACTAAAAAAAAAAAAAAGTTCCATTTTCCTGATGCAGTTTTAACAAAGTGAATGTGTTGGCATCGTTGCGTTCAAGGATGCTGGGAAATTTCTGCATGACCGGTCGTGTCGCGTTTCGAACTGTTTTGTTTGTTTGTGTCCCGCTCCCATTTTTTAACCTTAAAGCTGTTTGTTTGCATAACGTATTTTTTTTTTTTTTTGGTTTTGTCCGTGCTGTTGCTAGGCAGATTTGCCAAAAGCTCCTGTTTAAAGCGTTAAATGATATTTTAATAAACTGTTTAATTTAGATTTGATTTAAAAACAAATAAATGCAGTATTTATGTAATTTAATAAGAATACACTAGAAGAAGGTAAACATAATAGAAGTGTGATGATAACCATAGAGTTGTGCCGTGGTTCCTTGCAGCCATGCGGGAGACCAAGGAGGCCCTGGACAACGTGAGCGTGTCCCTGCAAGTCCTCCAGGAAGGCGCGGCGCACCTCCAAGTCCACCTGAGTCTGGTCCGGGACGACATCAACAACACCCTGGACGACCCCGGGTGTCATGACGAGGAGTCGGACGCCACCTCCGCCCAGCTGTGTCGCAACATCCGCCTGTCGCTGGCACAGCTGCACATCAGTGCCAACTTCACCCGGGTACTCTTCCATTGTGACTTATATTCTTATGTTATGGTCTTTGTGACTTATATTCTTATTTGACTGTTCCATTATGACTTATATTCTTATTTGACTGTTCCATTATGACTTATATTCATATTTGACTGTTCCATTGTGACTTATATTCTTATTTGACTGTTCCATTATGACTTATATTCTTATGTTATTGTCTTTATGACTTATATTCTTATTTGACTGTTCCATTATGACTTATATTCTAATTTGACCGTTCCATTATGACTTATATTCTTATTTTACTGTCTTTAGGATTTATATTCATATTTAACTGTCTCTCTGACTTATATTCTTATGTTATTGTCTTTGTGACTTATATTCTTATTTGACTGTTCCATTATGACTTATATTCTTATTTGACTGTTCCATTATGACTTATATTCATATTTGACTGTGTTTATGACTTACATTCATATGTTACTGTTCCATTATGACTTATAGTCTTATGTTATTGTCTTTGTGACTTATATTCTTATTAGACTGTTCCATTATGACTTATATTCATATTTGACTGTTCCATTATGACTTATATTCTTATTTTACTGTCTTTAGGACTTATATTCATATTTTACTGTCTCTCCGACTTATATTCTTATGTTATTGTCTTTGTGACTTATATTCTTATTTGACTGTTCCATTATGACTTATATTCTTAGGTTATTGTCTTTGTGACTTATATTCTTATTTGACTGTTCCATTATGACTTATATTCATATTTGACTGTCTTTGTGACTTATATTCTTATGTTATCGTCTTTGTGACTTATATTCTTGTTTACTGTTCCATTATGACTTATATTCTTCTTTTACTGTCTTTAGGACTTATATTAATATTTTACTGTCCCTCTGACTTATATTCTTATGTTATTGTCTTTGTGACCTATATTCTTATTTGACTGTTCCATAATGACTTATATTCTTATTTGACTGTTCCATTATGACTTATATTCTTCTGTTTTTGTCTTTGTGACTTATATTCTTATTTGACTGTTCCATTATGACTTATATTTATGTTTGACTGTCTTTATGACTTATATTCATATGTTGCTGTTCCATTATGACTTATAGTCTTATGTTATTGTCTTTGTGACTTATATTCTTATTTGACTGTTCCATTATGACTTATATTCTTCTTTTACTGTCTTTGTGACTTATATTCTTATTTGACTGTCTTGGTGACATATTCTCATTTGACTGTTCCATTAAGACTTATATTCTTATTTGACTGTTCCCCTATGACTTATATTCATATTTGACTGTCTTTATGACTTATATTCATATGTTACTGTTCCATTATGACTTATAGTCTTATGTTACTGTCTTTGTGACTTATATTCTTATTTGACTGTTCCATTAGGACTTATATTCATATTTGACTGTTCCATTATGGCTTATATTCTTATTTTACTGTCTTTAGGACTTATATTCATATTTTACTGTCTCTCTGGCTTATGTTCTTATGTTATTGTCTTTGTGACTTATATTCTTATTTGACCGTTCCATTATGACTTATATTCTTATTTGACTGTCTTTATGACTTATATTCATATGTTACTGTTCCATTTTGACTTATAGTCTTATGTTATTGTCTTTGTGACTTATATTCTTATTTGACTGTTGCATTATGACTTATATTCATATTTGACTGTCTTTATGACTTATATTCATATTTTACTGTTCCCTTATGACTTATAGTCTTATTTTATTGTCTTTGTAACTTATATTCTTATTTGACTGTTCCATTATGACTTATATTCATATTTGACTGTCTTTATGACTTATATTCATATGTTACTGTTCCATTATGACTTATAGTCTTATGTTATTGTCTTTGTGACTTATATTCTTATTTGACTGTTCCATTAGGACTTATATTCATATTTGACTGTTCCATTATGACTTATATTCTTATTTTACTGTCTTTAGGACTTATATTCATATTTTACTGTCTCTCTGGCTTATGTTCTTATGTTATTGTATTTGTGACTTATATTCTTATTTGACTGTTCGATTATGACTAATATTTATGTTTGACTGTCTTTATGACTTATATTCATATTTTACTGTTCCATTATGACTTATATTCATATTTGACTGTCTTTATGACTTATATTCATATTTTACTGTTCCCTTATGACTTACAGTCTTATGTTATTGTCTTTGTGACTTATATTCTTTTTTGACTGTTCCATTATGACTTATATTAATATTTGACTGTCTTTGTGACTTATATTCTTATTTGACTGTCTTGGTGACATATTCTTATTTGACTGTTCCATTATGACTTATATTCATATTTGACTGTCTTGGTGACTTATATTCTTATTTGACTGTCTTGGTGACATATTCTTATTTGACTGTTCCATTATGACTTATATTCTTATTTTACTGTCTTCTTCCATTGTGGTTTATATTCATATTTTGCTGCCTTGGTGACTTATATTCTTATTTAACTCTTCCATTATGACTTACATGTATAGTTTACTGCCTTTATAACTTATATTCATATTTTACTGTCATTGTGACTTATATTCATATGTTGCTGTCTTTATGACCTATATTCATAGTTTACTGTTGCATTATTGTTTATATTCTCATTGTACTGTTCCATTATGACTTATATTCATTTTTGGCTGTTCCATTATGACTTGTATTTATATTTTACTGTCTTTGTGACTTATATTCTTATTTTACTGTCTTGGTGACATATTCTTATTTGACTGTTCCATTATGACTTATATTCTTATTTGACTGTCTTTAGGACTTATATTCATATTTTACTGTCGTCTTCCATTATGACTTATATTCATATTTTGCTGTCTTGGTGACTTATATTCTTATTTAACTGTTCCATTATGACTTACATGTATAGTTTACTGCCTTTATAACTTATATTCATATTTTACTGTCGTGGTGACTTATATTCATATTTTGCTGTCTCTATGACTTATATTCATAGTTTCCTGTTGCATCATTGTTTATATTCTTATTGTACTGTTCCATTATGACTTATATTCATTTTTGCTGTTCCATTATGATTTATATTCTTATTTTACTGTTCCATTATGACTTATATTCATTTTGGCTGTTCCATTATGACTTATATTCTTATTTTACTGTCTTCTTCCATTATGACTTATATTCATATTTTACTGTCTTTGTGACTTATATTCTTATTTTACTGTTCCATTATGGCTCATATTCATATTTTTCTGTCTTGATGACTTATATTCATATTTTACTATTTTACTATTCTCGCTGGATTATATTGTTATCCCATTAATATTTTTACTTTAATCTTGGAATTTTATTACATGGTAGTATTTGGTGCTAATTTTTGCAAATATTTCCTCCTTTTTTCTTGTAATATTATAACTTTATTCCCACAACATTTGGACTTAATTCACTTCATTCTTGTAATATATTTTTTTAGTTTCACAACATTACAACTTTTTTCCAATAACATTTAGATTTTATTCCTGTAATATTAACACTTATTCTTATTATATTTTTGCTTTATTCTTGTATTATTTTTAACTGTATTCCTATGATTTGACTTAAATCTTGTGATATTTTCACTTTATTCCTATAATATTCTGACTCTGTTTGTAAAATGATGACCAATTCTTGTAATATGTTTCCTAGAATATTTTGACTTTACTTTGTAATATTATAAATTTATTCCTGTAATATTTTGACTTTATTTTGTAATATTATAACTTTATCCCTACAATATTTTGACATTATTCTTGTAATATTATTATCTTATTCCTATAATATTTTGACTTTATTTTGTAATATTATAACTTTATTCCTACAATATTTTAACTTTATGCTTGTGATATTATAACAAAAAAATGTTTAGAAATGTTTCATCATTTTTTTGCAATACCATAACTTTATTCCCATAATTTTTTGAGTTTTTTTTTTTACTTTATTCTTGCTGTATTACAACTTTATTTCTTTAATATTTTGACTATATTTACATGGTAGTATTTGGACTTTATTATATGTTTGACAAAGCATATTTTTAGGAATGACATTTTCCCCGTTGTTTGTTTGTTTTTCCAATGTTGTTTTTTTGTATTAATTTTGCTAATATTTCTAACTTATTTCTTGTTATATTATAACTTTATTCCCACTTAATTTACTTCATTCTTATAATATAGATATTTTTTTATTTTCACAACATTACAACTTTATTCCAATAATATTTAAATTTTATTCCTGTAATATTCAGACTTTATTCCTATCATATTTTAGCTTTATTCTTGTAATATTTTTTTAACTATTCCAATGATTTGACCTTAATCTTGTGATATTTTAACTTTATTCCTCTAATACTCTCTTTGTAAGATTCTGACCAATTCTTGTAATACAACTTTTCCTAGAATATTTTGACTTTATTTTATAATATTATAACTTTATTCCTGTAATAATTTAGCTTTATTCTCGTAATATCATAACTTTATTCCTGTAGTTTGACTTCATGCTTATGATATTATAACTTTATTCCTATAATATTTTGACTTGAACATTAGAACATTTTCTTTAATATTTTCACTTTATGCAAAAGTTATTCTCTTCTTTTATAATATGAAACACTTTCTTTTTTATGTAAGATTAAATTTGTTCCTTAATATTATCATAAAATTTAATTTATAAAATATTTAAAAAAATGTTTGTTAATTTTGTAAATATTTCCACCTTTTTTCTTGTAATATTATAACTTTATTCCCACAACATTTGGACTTAATTCACTTCATATAATATATATATATATTTTATTTTCACAACATTACAACTTTTTTTCCAATAATATTTTGATTATATTCCTGTAATATTAACACTTATTCCTACTATTGTATTTCTGCTTTATTCTTGTAATATTTGTAACTGTATTCCTATGATTTGACTTAAATCTTGTGATATTTCAACTTTATTCCTATTATATCCTGACTGTGTTTGTAAAATGATGACCAATTCTTGTAATATGACATTCTTTAGAATATTTTGACTTTATTTTGTAATATTATTACTTTATTCCTGAAATATGTTGATTTTATTTTGTAATATTATAACTTTATCCCTACAATATTTTGACATTTTTCTTGTAATATTATTACTTTATTCCTATAATATTTTGACTTTATGCTTGTAATATTATAACTTTATTCCTACAATATTTTACCTTTATGCTCTATATATTACAACACAATTTTTTTTACAAATTGTTTATCATTTTTTGCAATACTATAACTTTATTCCCTTTTTTTTTTTTTTTTACTTTATACTTGCTGTATTATAACTTTATTTCTTTAATATTTTGACTTTATTACATGGTAGTATTTGGACTTTATTATATATTTGACAAAGCATATTTTTACGAATTACATTTTCCTCGTTACTTGTTTGTTTTTCCAAAGTTGTTGTTTTTTTGTGTTAATTTCACAAATATTTCCGCCTTTTTTTTGTAATATTATAACTTTATTCCCACAACATTTGGACTTATTTCACTTCATTCTTGTAATATATATATGTATATATATATATTTTTTTCACAACATTACAACTTTATTCCAATAATATTTAGATTGTATTCCTGTAATATTAAGACTTTATTCCTATAATATTTTAGCTTCATTCGTTTTAATATTTTTAACTGTATTCCTATGACTTGACTTAAATCTTGTGATATTTTAACTTTATTCCTATAATATTATGACCAACTCTTGTAATATGACTTTTCCTACAATATTCTGACTTTATTTTGTAATATTATAACTTGATTCTTTTAATATTTTGACTTTTTTTTTGTAACATTTTGACTTAATTCCTAAAATATATAGATTTTATTCCTGTATTATCAAGACTTTATTCCTATGATATTTTAGCTTTTTTTCTTGTAATATTTTAACTGTATTCCTATGATTTGACTTAAATCTTGTAATATTTGAACTTTATTCCTATTTTATTCTGACTCTGTTTGTAAGATGATGACCAATTCTTGTAATATGACTTTACCTAGAATATGTGGCCTACATTTTGTAATATTATAAAGTGATTATTGTAATATTTTTATTTTATTTTGTAATATTATAACTTTATTTCTACATTATTTTGATTTTATGCTTCTGATATTATGACTTTATTCCTACAATATTTTTGACTTTATGCTTGTAATATTACAACTTTATTCCTACAATATTTTTGACTTTATGCTTGTTATATTACAACTTTATTCCTACAATATTTTTGACTTGTTGCTTGTAATATTACAACTTTATCCCTACAATATTTTGACTCTAAACTCGTGATATTACAACAAAAAATTGTTAACAAATTGTTTATCATTTTTTTTGCAATACTATAACTTTATTCCCATAATTTTTTGACATTATTCTTGTAATATTACCACTTTATTTCTTTAATATTTTGACTTTTTTACATGGTAGTATTTGGACTTTATTATATAATTGACAAAGCATATTTTTACGAATGACTTTTTTCCCCATTTTCTTTTTTTTTTCTTTTTTTTTTTTTTTTACTTTTACAACATTACAAATGTATTCCAATTATATTTTGACTTTAATTTTGTGATATTATGACAAAAAATGTTTACAAATTTTATATAATTTTTTTGCAATACTATAACTTTATTCCCATATTATTTTGACTTTATTCTTGCTGTATTACAACTTTATTTCTTTCATATTTTGACTTTGTTACATGGTAATATTTGGACTTTATTGTTCTATTATCATTTCCACAAAGCATATGACTTTTCCTAAAATATTTTGACTTTATTTTGTAATATTATAACTGTATTCCTATAATTATTTTTTTTCATGTAAGATTGAATTTGCCCCCTAATAATATAATTAGCTTTTATTATTATTTTTTATATTTGCACTTGTAATTTTGCACTGAACTTTGTGACTTGAATTAATTATAATAATTATATAATATTTTGACTTTACATTGCAACTTTATTACCTTTTTTTTTTTTTACTTTACTCTTGCTGTATTACAACTTTATTTCTTTCATATTTTGACGTTGTTACATGGTAATATTTGGACTTTATTTTTCTCATTTCCACAAAGCATATGACTTTTCCTAGAATATTTTGAATTTATTTTGTAATATTGTATTCCTATAATTATTTTTTTTTTCCATGTAAGATTGAATTTGCCCCTTAATCATATAATTAGCTTTTATTTTAATTTTTTATATTTGCACTTCTAATTTTGCACTGAATTTTTGTGACTTGAATTAATTATAACAATTATATAATATTTTGCCTTTACATTGCAACTTTATCCTCATAAAATGACTTTTGTTTCGTATTTTTTTCATCTTTTGAAGGCATTGATGAAAGTGTCACTACGCTACTTTTCCACTTTCTGTATTTCTTTTTTTGTTCGTCCAGCTTCCCAACGTGAACTCTCAGCTGGAGAAGATGAGCGACGTGTTGAAGACCGACCTCAGCGCCATCGTGCACAAGGTCCACTTGTTTTCCGTCCGCTCCGAAAACTTCCACTTGACCGTTTGTTTGTTTGTTTGTTTACTCATCAGGGCTACGCCGCCTTGAACGACACTCCTTATATGGTCATGGTGCAGAACAGAGGCGTTGTGGACAGTAAGTGGCCTTGCTGGCGTTGGAAGTGTTGGTGTTTCTGGTGGCCAAGTGGAGGTGTTTGCCGCTGCAGAGGTGCAGAGTGTGCTGGACGACGTCGGCAGCAACATCAGCGGCTTCGCCAAAGTCTTCCCGGTGCAGAAGTCGCTCGACGACTTCACCATCTTCATCAGCCACGCCCACGCCAAGATCGAGGACCACTACCCCGACATCGACCAGATGGACTTCTACAGGTCAGCAAACAAACATTTATCATCATCTATTCATCCATCCATCTGGTTTTTAAACTGTTTACATGAAATATCATTGTTAAATAACATTGTACAGAAATATGTTTCATTATGTCTTTTTTTTTAATGAACAAGATAATATTTTTTTTATATTTTATTTTTATTTGATATATTTGATATTATTAGTATATAATAATACATTTTAAATCAATATTTTGTATTTTATATCTAAATATTTAAATATAAATATTTTTAAATAATAGGAATTGGGTTTTATTTTATTTAAAAAATGATAGAATATGCAAAGAAATATTATTTTATTTTATTAGATTATTTTGTATTTTATTTTACAGTATATCATTGTTGAAAATATATTTTATTTTATTTTCTAATACAAGATAACATTTTAAAAATATTTTATTTTTATTTTTAAGTAACATGACATTTTTCAACGATATATTTTATTTTATTTGTAAATAATATTACATTTTAAAGCAATATTTTGTATTTTATATCTAAATATTTAAATATAAATATTTTTAAATAATAGGAAATGGGTTTTATTTTATTTAAAAAATAGTGATAGAATATGCAAAGAAATATTATTTTATTTTTTTAGATTTATTTTGTATTTTATTTTACAGTGTATCATTGTTGAAAATATATTTTATTTTATTTTCTAATATAAAAAAATATTTTAAACCTTTAGATTTAATATGACGGATATGTGTTTCATTATATTATATTCTAACATTTTACAAATATGTTAGTTTTATTTTTAAGCACCATGACATTTGACAAAGATATGTTTTATTTTACCAGTAAATAATATTACATTTTAAATCTTTTTTTTGTATTTTATATCTAAATAACAAGAGAAAATTTGACTAAAATGTGTTTTTTTTTTTTTTCGGATAACAGGAAATGGGTTTTATTTTATTTTAAAAATAATGACACAGAACATGCAAATAAATATTATTTTATATTTTTTAGATGTATTTTGTATTACAGTTTATTTTATTTTACAGTATGTCATTGTTGAAAATATATTTTATTTTATTTTCTAATACAAAAAAATATTTTAAACCTTTAGATTTAATATGACGGATATGTGTTTTATTATATTATATTATATTATAACATTTTACAAATATGTTATTTTTATTTTCAAGCAACATGACATTTGACAAAGATATGTTTTATTTTACCAGTAAATAATATTACATTTTAAATATTTTTTTTGTATTTTGTATCTAAATAACAAGAGAAAATTTGACTAAAATGTGTTTTTTTTTTATTTTCAGATAACAGGAAATGGGTTTTATTTTATTTAAGAAATAATGACATAGAATATGCAAAGAAATATTATTTTTTTAGATTTATTTTGTATTACAGTTTATTTTATTTTACAGTATATCATTGTTGAAAATATATTTTATTTTATTTTCTGATATAAAAAAAAATATTTTTAGCCTTTAGATTTAATTTGACAAATATGTGTTTCATTATATTATATTATATTATATTATAATATTTTACAAATGTTATTTTTATTTTCAAGCAACATGACATTTGACAAAGATATGTTTTATTTTACCAGTAAATATTACATTTTAAAGCAATATTTTGTATTTTATATATAAATAACAAGAGAAAATTTGACCAAAATGTGTTTTTTTTATTTTCAGATAACAGGAAATGGGTTTAATTTTATTTTAAAAATAATGACATAGAATATGCAAAGAAATATTATTTTATAATTTTTAGATTTATTTTGTATTTCAGTTTATTTTATTTTACAGTATATCATTGTTGAAAATATATTTTATTTTATTTTTTAATATGAAAAAAATATTTTAAACCTTTAGATTTAATTTGACTGATATGTGTTTCATTATATTATATTATATTATAACATTTTACAAATATGTTATTTTTATTTTCAAGCAACATGACATTTGACAAAGATATGTTTTAGTTTACCAGTAAATAATATTACATTTTAAAGACAATTTTTGTATTTTATATTTTAATAACAAGAGAAAATTTCACTAAAATGTGTTTTTTTTATTTTCGGATAACAGGAAATGGGTTTTATATTATTTAAAAAAAAATTGATAGAATACGCAAATATTTTTTTTGTTTTTTTAGATTTATTTTGTATTTCAGTTTATTTTATTTTACAGTATATCATTGTTGAAAATATAATTTATTTCATTTTCTAGTATAAAAAAAATATTTTAAGCCTTTAGATTTAATTTGACAAATATGTGTTTCATTATATTATATTATATTATATTATATTATAACATTTTACAAATATGTTATTTTTATTTTCATACAACATGACGTTTGACAAAGATATGTTTTATTTTACCAGTAAATAATATTACATTTTAAAGACATTTTTTGTATTTTATATCTAAATAACAAGAGAACATTTGACCAAAATGTGTTTTTCTTTTTAATTTTATTTTTAGTTAACAGGAAATGGGTTTTATTTTATTAAAAAAATAATGACATAGAATATGCAAATAAATATTATTTTATATTTTTTAGATGTATTTTGTATTTCAGTTTATTTATTTTACAGTATATCAATGTTGATATTTTTTTTTCTAACATTAAAAAAATATTTTAAGCCTTTAGATTTGATTTGACAGATATTTGTTTCATTATATTATATTATATTATAACATTTTACAAAAATATTATAATATAAAATTTTACAAAAATGTTATTTTTATTTTTAAGCACCATGACATTTGACAAAGATATGTTTTATTTTACTAGTAAATATTACATTTTAAAGCAATATTTTCTATTTTATATCTAAATAAGAGAAAATTTGACCAAAATGTGTTTTTTTTATTTTCGGATTGAACAGGAAATGGGTTTTATTTTATTTAAAAAAAAAAAAAATTAGATTGAATATGCAAAGAAATATATATACATATATATTTTTTTTTAGATTAATTTTGTATTTCAGTTTTTTTTTTTTTACAGTATATGATTGTTGAAAATATATTTTATTTTATTTCATAATATAAACATTTTTTTTTTAAACCTTTAGATTTAATTTGACGGATATGTGTTTCATTATATTGTATTGTATTATAACATTTTACAAATATGTTATTTTTATTTTTAAGCAACAGGACATTTGACAAAGATATGTTTTATTCTACCTGTAAATAATATTACATTTTAAAGCAATATATTTTATTTTATATTTAAATGACCAGATGATATATTACCAAAATGTGTTATTTATTTTTAAATAACAGGAAATAGATTGTATTTGATTTAAGAATAATTAGATATAATATGCAGCGATATCACAATTTTTTGTATTTCAGTTTATTTTATTTTACAGTATATCATTGTTGAAAATATATTTTATTTTATTTTCTAATAGATTATTTTTTCTATTTAAATTGTATTGTTTACAGTATTATGTCAAATTAAAAAGGTTAAATGAGAAATACTGTAATGTAGTATTCGATTGTACTTTTAAATAACATTTCAATAAGAGTTTACATGTTTTGTTGTTATTTTTCCTATTTTTTAATAACTTGATTCATAAAAAATGCATTTATTTCAAACATTTAGATTTCATTTGACAGAAATATGTTTCATTATATATTTTTTTATTAATAAGATAACATTTTACAAAGATTTTATTTTTATTTTTAAGTAACATAATATTTTTAAAAGATATAATTTATTTCACCAGTAAATATTACATTCTAAAGCAATATATTTTATTTTATATTTAAATAACAAGATAATATTTTACCAAAATGTGTTTTTTAATTTAAAAAATATAATAATAATTTGACACAATATTTTTTTGTGTGAGATTTTTTTGTATTTCAGTTTATTTTATTTTACAGTATATCATTGTTGAAAATTTATTTAATTTTATTTTCAAATAGTTTAGTTTTTTGTATTGTTTACAGTTAGTACTATGTCAAATAAATAAAAAATAAATGAATAATATTGTAATGTAGTGTTTGATTGTACTTTTAGATAACATTTTAATAAGATTTTTTATGTTTTGTTGAATAATACTTTTCCTATTTTTGAATAACTTGAATAATATAGCATTTTTTTTATTTTAAACCTTTACATTTTATTTGAAAGAAATATGTTTGATATATTTTCTATGCAATGTCCTGCATTTAGTTATTTGTTTTTAAATAACAAGTTCACATTTTACAGATATGTTTGTTATTAGTAAAAAATAAAAATAAGATAAAATGTGTATAATAGATATTTATTTTGATTGACAAAAAATATATATATTTGGTTTTATTTTCAAATAATTATTCCTTATTTGAAATGCATTTTTTACAGTAAAATGTCTACTTTTAACATAATAATAATTATGTAACGTTTTGTAAAAATTAAGTTTTTTTTTACTTATTAAATTGTATTTTTAAAAACCATTACAATATGATTTTACAAACACGTTTTGTTAAGTTGAATTAAATTGTTTCCTGTGTGAAATAAGTTTTTTTTTTAAATAAAAATTAAGAAGACATCTTAAAGATTTGTGTTTTTAAGGTTTTGTATGCAGTATCCCATTTCTAAAATAACATTTAAATAAGGTTTTCGTGATTTTTTTGGTTTTATTTTACATTTTTAGTCAAAGCTCTTTGACAACCTTGAAGGTAGAAAAGTGCAATTTTACCATTTTTATCATTAGTAAATAACAAGCAATTTTTTAGAAATGTTCAATAACATTTGACCAAGGTGTTTTTTTTTCATTTGACGGAAATATTTTGTATTTTATCTTTAAAAAAACAAGAATAAACTATATAAGTATGTATATTATACTATATATATATATATATATATATATATATATATATATATATATATATATATATATATATATATATATATATGGTGATGTATTATATCATTGTTAAGTAACATTGTAAGGAAATATGTTTCATTATTTTTTTTTTATTAACAAGATAACATTTTAAAAATATTTTAGTTTTGTTTTTAAGTAACATGACATTTTTCAAAGTTATATTTGATCTTATTAGTAAATAATATTACATTTTAAGGTAATATTTTGTATTTTATATCTACATTTTTGAATATAAATATTTTTAAATAATAGGACATGTATGTATATTATATTGTACAATATTATATCTATATTAATATAGACATGCAAAACAATAACAGTGCAATACGTTTTCATAACATGGTCACTCCTGCCTACTTTGTCTTGTTATATTCTTATTTTACTGTTATATTTTTATTCCCATTGTTGCTTTTTAGTTTTTATTCTTATTGTAATATTTTTCTATTTTGTTTCCATTTAAACCCCCATTATTTACTTTTTACTTTTATTTATATTGATCTCAACTCTGTACACTGCTGCTGGAATTTTAATTTTCCTGAAAGAATCAATAAAGTACTATCCATCTATCCATCTATCTATCTATCTATCTATCTATCTATCTATCTATCTATCTATCTATCTATCTATCTATCTATCTATCTATCTATCTATCTATCTATCTATCTATCTATCTATCTATCTATCTATCTATCTATCTATCTATCTATCCATCCATCCATCTATATAAATATATATGTGTTTTATTTTGATTGACAAAAACATTTTTATTTGACATTATTTTAATTTAGAAAATATTTTTAGTTTTATTTTCAAGTGTGATTTCCTTCATTTAAATGTTTTTATTTTTGTTTTTTCGGTGTCCAATTTTAAAATAATAATAATGTAAAGTTTTGTTTTGTCTTACTGAGTCCAATTTTAAAATAATAATAATGTAAAGTTTTGTTTTGTCTTACTGATTAAATTATACTTTTAAATAACATGACATCAAATTTTACCAACATGTTTTTATATTAAATACATTTTTTTTTCCTATTCCTAAATAACTTGATGAATACAAAAAATGTTTTTATTAAAAGGTATTTGAAACATTTAGATGAGATTATACAAGGATATATTTAGATGTATTTTTTTTACGCAGGGGAACATTATCACATTATCACCAAACCTATGCAAGCGTCAATATATACCTTGATGTTGCAGAAAAAAGACCATATATTTTTTTAACCGATTTCCGAACTCTAAATGGGTGAATTTGGGCCAATTAAACGCCTTTCTGTTTATCTGTGACGTCAGAACGTGACGTCACCGAGGTAACACACCCGCCATTTTCATTTTCACATTACAAACACCGGGTCTCAGCTCTGTTATTTTCCGTTTTTTGGACTATTTTTTGGAACCTTGGAGACATCATGCCTCGACGGTGTGTTGTCGGAGGGTGTAACAACACTAACAGGGAGGGATTCAAGTTGCACCACTGGCCCGAAGATGCCAAAGTGTCTGCCGCCAGACCCCCATTGAATGTACCAAAGTATCTCCACATTTTACCGGCGATGCTAAGACCGACATGGCACAGAGATGTATGGATAACCTGCAGATGCATTTGCAACGATAAAGTCAACTAAATCACAAAGGTGAGTTTTGTTGATGTTGACTGCCAGCTAATCGATGCTAACATGCTATGCTAATCGATGCTAACATGCTATTTACCGGCGGTGCTAAAGCAGACATGGCACAGAGATGTATGGATAACCTGCAGATGCATTTGCAACTATATTACGTTTCCTTCCACCCACATTTAATGCGAAACAAACACTTACCAATCGACGGATTTAAGTTGCTCCAGTGTCAAAAGATGCGAAAGTCCTGATCGTTTGGTTCGCACATTTTACCGGCGATGCTAACGCAGCTATTCGGCCATGCTATGGCTATGAATAGCGTCAATAGCTTCAGTTTCTTCTTCAATACTTTCATACTCCAACCATCCGTTTCAATACATGCGTAATCTGTTGAATCGCTTAAGTCGCTGAAATCCGAGTCTGAATCCGAGCTAATGTCGCTATATCTTGCTGTGGTATTCCCATTGTTTGTTTACATTGGCAGCACTGTATGACGTCACAGGGAAATGGATAGTGGTTTTGAAGATAGCGAAAGTAAGGCACTTTAAAGCTTTATTTAGGGATATTCAAAGACCGGTAAAATTTTGAAAAAAACATAAAAAAATACCACAAGCCACTGCAAACTCATTTTTATTGTTTTTAACCCTTTTGAAATTGTGATAATGTTCCCCTTTAAATTATATCTTTAAATAACATGACATAAAATTTTACCAACGTGTTTTTATATTAAATACATTTTTTTCCCTATCTCTAAATAACTTGATGAATACAAACATTTTTTTTAATTAAAAGGTATTTGAAACATTTAGATGAGATTATACAAGGATATATTTAGATGTGTGTGAATGTGAGTGTGAAGGTTGTCTGTCTATCTGTGTTGGCCCTGCGATGAGGTGGCGACTTGTCCAGGGTGTACCCCGCCTTCCGCCCGATTGTAGCTGAGATAGGCGCCAGCGCCCCCCGCGACCCCAAAAGGGAATAAGCGGTAGAAAATGGATGGATGGATGGATGGATATTTAGATGTATTTTTTACGCAGGGGAACATTATCACATTATCACCAAACCTATGTAAGCGTCAATATATACCTTGATGTTGCAGAAAAAAGACCACATATTTTTTCAACCGATTCCCGAACTCTAAATGGGTGAATTTGGGCAAATTAAACGCCTTTCTGTTTATCGGTGACGTCAGAACGTGACGTCACCGAGGTAACACGCCCGCCATTTTCATTTTCACATTACAAACACCGGGTCTCAGCTCTGTTATTTTCCGTGTTTTCGACTATTTTTTGGAACCTTGGAGACATCATGCCTCGTCGGTGTCTTGTCGGAGGGTGTAACAACACTAACAGGGAGGGATTCAAGTTGCACCACTGGCAAGAAATCTGCCGCCAGACCCCCATTGAATGTACCAAAGTGTCTTCACATTTGACCGGCGATGCTAAGACAGACATGGCCCAAAATGTATGGATAACCTGCAGATGCATTTGCAACAATTAAGTCAACTAAATCAAAAAGGTGAGTTTTGTTGATGTTGTTGACTTATGTGCTTATCAGACATATTTAATCACGGCATGACTGCCAGCTAATCGATGCTAACATGCTACGCTAATCGATGCTAACATGCTAAGCTAATCGATGCTAACATGCTAAGCTAATCGATGCTAACATGCTATTTACGCTAGCTGTATGTACATTTGAAACTAAATACTCACATTTAAAGCGAAACAAACACTTACCAATTGACGGATTTAAGTTGCTCCAGTGTCACAAGATGCCAAAGTCCTTATCGTGTGGTCTGGCACATTTTACCGGCGATGCTAATAAGACAGCCGGGCTATAGGCCACTTCATTAGGTACACCCACGCTATGGCCAAGAAGTGAATTATATTTATATAGCACTTTTCTCAAGTGACTCAGCGCTTTACATATCTAAGTTACATTTAAACCAGTGTGGGTGGCACTGGGAGCAGGTGGGTCAAGTGTCTTGCCCAAGGACACAACGGCAGTAACTAGAATGGCACAAGCGGGAATCGAACCTGCAACCCTCAAGTTGCTGGCACGGCCACTCTACCAACAGGAGCTATGCCGCCTCAATAGCGTCAATAGCTATTCGCTCAATAGCATGGGTGTCAAACTCTGGGCCGCGGGCCAAATTTGGGTCCGCCAAAAAACCCCTTCAAAACAACATTTTCGCCCAAAAATGCTATTTTTACCTCTTTGAACTGTAATTTGACCCCCTTAAAATGCTTCAAAACTCACCAAACTTGGCACACACATCAGGACTTGCAAAAAATGTGATCTAATGTAAAAAACAAACCCCAAAAAATGCGCTCTAGCGCAATTTTTTAATAAAACACAGAAAAAAAACTGCTCCTATGAAGAGAAAACTGACAAAACTTCTTGTAACTTCCGGTGGGAATGTCGGACAGACATGAAAAAAAAACCTCTATGTAGGTCTCATTTAGACCTACATTTTAATAAATGACATCCTTGCAGGAAAAATCAACAGGAAGTTAAAAAATTCCCCGTTTAAAATAAAAGTTTTTGTAAACACCTGTCACCTTTTTTTCAAACGTTATCTCCTCTGAGCGCGTTTGTCGTTTCGGCTTCATACTCGTACAGGGGAGAGTTTGAACCCTTATGATTAAATGTTATCGAAAGAGTTTTGATTAATGCTCCGGTTTTGATTTTACGCGCCTTCAAAGTACCCCCCCGCGACCCGAAAGGGAATAAGCGGTAGAAAATGGATGGATGAAAAGTATCCCTGCGCAAAGTTTCCTAAAAAATGTAATTTTTGCCTCTTTGAGCTATAATTTGACCCCCTTAAAATACTTCAAAACTCACCAAACTTGGCACACACATCAGGACTTGCAAAAATTGTGATCTAATGAAAAAAGACAAAACGCAAAAAATGCGCCCTAGCGCAATTTTGGAATAAAACACAGAAAAAAAACTGCTCCTAGGAAGAGAAAACAGACAAAACTGCTTGTAACTTCCGGTAGGAATGTCGGACAGACATGAAACAAAAACATCTATGTAGGTCTCATTTAGACCTACATTTTAATAAATGACATCCTTTCGGGAAAAATCAACAGGAAGTTAAAAAATTCCCCCTTCAAAATAAAAGTTTGTGTAAACACCCGTCACCTTTTTTCAAACGTTATCTCCTCTGAGCGCGTTTGTAATACAGGAGAAAGTTTGAACCCTTATGATTAAATGTTATCGAAATTGTTTTGATTAATGCTCCGGTTTTGATTTTACGCGCCTTCAAAGTACCCCTGCGCAAAGTTTCCTAAAAAATGTCATTTTTGCCTCTTCGAGCTATAATTTGACCCTCTTAAAATGCTTCAAAACTCACCAAACTTGGCACACACATCAGGACTTGCAAAAATTGTGATCTAATGAAAAAACTAAAATGCAAAAAATGCGCTCTAGCGCAATTTTGGAATAAAACACAGAAAAAAACAGCTTATAGGAAGAGAAAACAGACAAAACTGCTTGTAACTTCCGGTAGGAATGTCGGACAGACATGAAACAAAAACCTCGATGTAGGTCTCATTTAGGCTTACATTTTAATAAATGACATCCTTTCAGGAAAAATCAACAGGAAGTTAAAAAATTTCCCCTTCAAAATAAAAGTTTTTGTAAACACCTGTCACCTTTTTTCAAACGTTATCTCCTCTGAGCGCGTTTGTCGTTTCGGCTTGAAACTCGCACAGGAGAGAGTTTGAACCCTTATGATTAAATGTTATCGAAAGAGTTTTCATTAATGCTCCGGTTTTGATTTTACGCGCCTTCAAAGTACCCCCCCGCGACCCCGAAAGGGAATAAGCGGTAGAAAATGGATGGATGGAAAGTACCCCTGCGCAAAGTTTCCTAAAAAATTTAATTTTTGCCTCTTTGAGCTATAATTTGACCCCCTCAAAATGCTTCAAAACTCACCAAACTTGGCACACACATCAGGACTTGCAAAAACTTTGATCTAATGAAAAAAACCAAAACGCAAAAAATGCGCCCTAGCGCAATTTTGGAATAAAACACAGAAAAAACTGCTCCTAGGAAGAGAAAACAGACAAAACTGATTGTAACTTCCGGTAGGAATGTCAGACAGACATGAAAGAAAAACCTCTATGTAGGTCTCATTTAGACCTACATTTTAATAAATGACATCCTTTCAGGAAAAATCAACAGGAAGTTTAAAAAATTCCCCCTTTAAAATAAAAGTTTTTGTAAACACCTGTCACCTTTTTTCAAATGTTATCTCCTCTGAGCGTATTTGTCATACAGGAGAGAGTTTGAACCCTTATGATTAAATGTTATCGAAAGAGTTTTGATTAATGCTCCGGTTTTGATTTTACGCGCCTTCAAAGTACCCCTGCGCAAAGTTTCCTAAAAAATGTCATTTTTGCCTCTTTGAGCTATAATTTGGCCCCCTTAAAATGCTTCAAAACTCACCAAACTTGGCACACACATCAGGACTTGCAAAAACTTTGATCTAATGAAAAAAACCAAAACGCAAAAAATGCGCTCTAGCGCAATTTTGGAATAAAACACAGAAAAAACTGCATCTAGGAAGAGAAAACAGACCAAATTGCTTGTAACTTCCGGTAGGAATGTCGACAGACATGAAACAAAAACCTCCTATGTAGGTCTCATTTAGACCTACATTTTGATAAATGACATCCTTTCAGGAAAAATCAACAGGAAGTTAAAAAATTCCCCCTTTTAAAATAAAAGTTTTTGTAAACACCCGTCACCTTTTTTCAAACGTTATCTCCGCTGAGCGCGTTTGTCGTTTCGGCTTCAAACTCGCACAGGAGAGAGTTTGAACCCTTATGATTAAATGTTATCGAAAGAGTTTTGATTAATGCTCCGGTTTTGATTTCACGCGCCTTCAAAGTACCCCTGCGCAAAGTTTCCTAAAAAATGTCATTTTTGCCTCTTTGAGCTATAATTTGACACCATTAGACCCTTTTTAGACCAGTTGATCTGCCGCTTCTTTTCTTTTTCTCCTATGTCCCACTCTCCCTTGTTGAGGGGGTCCGGTCCGATCCGGTGGCCATGTACTGCTCGCCTGTGTATCGGCTGGGGACATCTCTGCGCTGCTGATCCACCTCCGCTTGGGATGTTTTCCTGCTGGCTCCGCTGTGAACAGGACTCTCGCTGCTGTGTTGGATCCGCTTTGGACTGGACTCTCGCGACTGTGTTGGATCCATTATGGATTTAACTTTCACAGTATCATGTTAGACCCGCTCGACATCCATTGCTTTCGTCCTCTCCAAGGTTCTCGTAGTCATCATTGTCACCGACGTCCCACTGGGTGTGAGTTTTCCTTGCCCTTATGTGGGCCTACCGAGGATGTGGTAGTGGTTTGTGTTGTGGTTTGTGCAGCCCTTTGAGACACTAGTGATTTAGGGCTATATAAGTAAACATTGATTGATTGATTGATTAAAATGCTTCAAAGTGCAAGTTAAAGCTCGACTATGCAAAGCGAAAGCCATTTATCAACAACATCCAGAAACGCCAATCTGTAATTTGACCCCCTTAACATGCTTCAAATTTCACCCAATTTTACACACACATCAGGACTGGCAAAAATTGCTATCCAATAAAAAACCAAACCCCAAAAATCAAAATTGCGCTTTACTGCCCCCTAGGGAAAAAAAACAGACAAAACTGCTTGTAACGTCTGTTCGGAATGTCATACAGACATGAAACAAAATCCTCTATGTAGGTCTGACTTAGACCAGGGCTTGGGTCAGGTGGCCTGCAGCCAAAGGCGGACCCGACCAACGCTGCTTGCAGCTTTAATTTCATTTGGCCCTTGAGGCAATATCAAATTAACATTAGAGCTGGCCCACCGGTATTATACAGTGGCTGTGCGACTGTAACACCGCATTCACCGCTAATATTCATACTTGCCAACCCTCCCGATTTTCCCGGGAGACTCCCGAAGTTCAGTGCCCCTCCCGAAAATCTCCCTGAGCAACCATTCTCCCGAATATCTCCCGATTTTCACCCGGACAACAATATTGGGGGCCGTGCCTTAAAGGGACTGTCTTTAACGTTCTCTAAAACCTGTCGTCACGTCCGCTTCTCTTCCATACAAACAGCTTCATAATGTAAGCGGCTTATACACACTCATAAGTGAATGCAATGCATACTTGGTCAACAGCCATACAGGTGACACTTGAGGGTGGCCGTATAAACAACTTTAACACTGTTACAAATATGTGCCACACTGTGAACCCACACCAAACAAGAATGACAAACATTTTTACCGTAACACAACAGCACAAATACCCAGAATCCCTTGCAGCACTAACTTCCCGGACACTACAATACACGCTACCACCTAAAAGGTTATTTTTTCAACCTTGGCCCGCGGCTTTGTTCAGTTTTAAACTTTGGCCCACACTGTATTTGAGTTTGACACCCCTGCTCAATAGCTTCAATTTATTTATTTAGGGATATTCCAGGACCGGTAAAATTTTGACAAAAAATTCAAAAAAATACAACAAGCCATTGGGAATTGATTTTTATTGTTTTTAACCCTTTTGAAATTGTGATCATGTTCCACTTTAATATAATAGGTTTCCTTTTATTTTGAAATAACTTTTAGCAATTGTATTAGGTTTTTTGAGTCACTCGATAATTTTTTAGCATTTAGCATATATTTGTGCCATGTTTGTTATTGTTAGTAATAACATCCATCCATCCATCCATTTTCTACCGCTTATTCCCTTTTGGGGGCGCTGGCGCCATGAATTATGTATTAAAAAGGTGCAGGAAGTGAAAGAGTGCTGCCTTCCTCAGGTGGACGTGCTGCGTGGGCATGTGCTGCATGGTGGTCTTGGTGCTGGCCTTCAACTATCTGGGCCTGCTGTGCGGCACTCTGGGCTACGACAAGCACGCCTCGCCAACCACGCGGGGATGCATCTCCAACACGGGGGGGACCATGCTGATGGCGTAAGGCCGCGTTGCGTTCAAGTGCCTTCGTGGGATGAGATGATGGGATATTATTGTTATTATAACTGTGGTGTGTACAGGGGTGTGGGCTTCAGTGTCATCTTCTCCTGGGTGCTGATGGGCCTGCTGACTGCCATCTTCCTGCTGGGAGGGAACATGGAGAAGCTCATCTGTGAACCCTTTCACACCCGGGAACTCTTCAAGGTGACAATAGTACCTTCTCCACACCAACATGTGACAATAGTACCTTCTCCACACCAACAATAGCACCTTCTCCACACCAACAATAGCACCTTCTCCACACCAACAATAGTACCTTCTCCACGCCAACAATAGTACCTTCTCCACACCAACGTGTGACAATAGTACCGTCTCCACACCAACAATAGTACCGTCTCCACACCAACAATAGTACCGTCTCCACACCAACAATAGTTCCTTCTCCACACCAACAATAGTACCTTCTCCACACCAACAATAGTACCTTCTCCACACCAACATGTGACAATAGTACCGTCTCCACACCAACAATAGTAGCATCTCCACACCAACAATAGTACCTTCTCCACACCAACATGTGACAATAGTACCGTCTCCACACCAACAATAGTACCGTCTCCACACCAACAATAGTACCGTCTCCACACCAACAATAGTACCTTCTCCACACCAACAATAGTACCTTCTCCACACCAACATGTGACAATAGTACCATCTCTACACCAACAATAGTACCTTCTCCACACTAACAATAGTACTTTCTCCACACCAACAATAGTACCTTCTCCACACCAACATGTGACAATAACACCTTCTCCACACCATCATGTGACAATAGTACCGTCTCCACACCAACAATAGTAGCATCTCCACACCAACAATAGTACCTTCTCCACACCAACATGTGACAATAGTACCGTCTCCACACCAACAATAGTACCTTCTCCACACCAACAATAGTACCTTCTCCACACCAACAATAGTACCTTCTCCACACCAACAATAGTACCTTCTCCACACCAACAATAGTACCTTCTCCACACCAACAATAGTACCTTCTCCACACCAATAATAGTACCTTCTCCACACCAACAATAGTACCGTCTCCACACCAACAATAGTACCTTCTCCACACCAACAATAGTGCCTTCTTCACACCAACAATAGTACCTTCTTCACACCAGCAATAGTTCCTTCTCCACACCAACAATAGTACCTTCTCCACACCAACAATAGTACCTTCTCCACACCAACAATAATACCTTCTCCACACCAACAATAGTACCGTCTCCACACCAAAAATAGTACCTTTTCCACACCAACAATAGTACCTTCTCCACACTAACAATAGTACCATCTCCACACCAACAATAGTACCTTCTCCACACCAACATGTGACAATAGTACCTTCTCCACACCAACAATAGCACCTTCTCCACACCAACAATAGCACCTTCTCCACACCAACAATAGTACCTTCTCCACGCCAACGTGTGACAATAGTACCGTCTCCACACCAACAATAGTACCTTCTCCACACCAACAATAGTACCTTCTCCACACCAACAATAGTACCTTCTCCACACCAACAATAGTACTTTCTCCACACCAACAATAGTACCTTCTCCACACCAACATGTGACAATAACACCTTCTCCACACCATCATGTGACAATAGTACCGTCTCCACACTAACAATAGTAGCATCTCCACACCAACAATAGTACCTTCTCCACACCAACATGTGACAATAGTACCGTCTCCACACCAACAATAGTACCTTCTCCACACCAACAATAGTACCTTCTCCACACCAACAATAGTACCTTCTCCACACCAACAATAGTACCTTCTCCACACCAACAATAGTACCTTCTCCACACCAATAATAGTACCTTCTCCACACCAACAATAGTACCGTCTCCACACCAACAATAGTACCTTCTCCACACCAACAATAGTGCCTTCTTCACACCAACAATAATACCTTCTTCACACCAGCAATAGTTCCTTCTCCACACCAACAATAGTACCTTCTCCACACCAACAATAGTACCTTCTCCACACCAACAATAATACCTTCTCCACACCAACAATAGTACCGTCTCCACACCAAAAATAGTACCTTTTCCACACCAACAATAGTACCTTCTCCACACCAACAATAGTACCATCTCCACACCAACAATAGTACCTTCTCCACACCAACATGTGACAATAGTACCTTCTCCACACCAACAATAGCACCTTCTCCACACCAACAATAGCACCTTCTCCACACCAACAATAGCACCTTCTCCACACCAACAATAGTACCTTCTCCACGCCAACGTGTGACAATAGTACCGTCTCCACACCAACAATAGTACCGTCTCCACACCAACAATAGTACCGTCTCCACACCAACAATAGTACCTTCTCCACACCAACAATAGTACCTTCTCCACACCAACAATAGTACCTTCTCCACACCAACATGTGACAATAGTACCTTCTCCACACCAACAGTGGTACCGTCTCCACACCAACAATAATACCGTCTCCACACCAACAATAGTACCTTCTCCACACCAACATGTGACAATAGTACCTTCTCCACACCAACAATAGTACCTTCTCCACACCAACAATAGTACCTTCTCCACACCAACAACAGTACCTTCTCCACACCAACAATAGTACCTTCTCCACACCAACATGTGACAATAGTACCTTCTCCACACCAACATGTGACAATAGTACCTTCTCCACACCAACAATAGTACATTCTCCACACCAACAATAGTACCTTCTCCACACCAACATGTGACAATAGTACATTCTCCACACCAACAATAGTACCGTCTCCACACCAACATGTGACAATAGTACCTTCTCCACACCAACATGTGACAATAGTACCTTCTCCACACCAACAATAGTACCTTCTCCACACCAACAATAGTACCTTCTCCACACCAACAATAGTACATTCTCCACACCAACAATAGTACCTTCTCCACACCAACATGTGACAATAGTACCTTCTCCACACCAACAATAGTACATTCTCCACACCAACAATAGTACCTTCTCCACACCAACATGTGACAATAGTACATTCTCCACACCAACAATAGTACCTTCTCCACACCAACATGTGACAATAGTACATTCTCCACACCAACAATAGTACCTTCTCCACACCAACATGTGACAATAGTACCTTCTCCACACCAACAATAGTACATTCTCCACACCAACAATAGTACCTTCTCCACACCAACATGTGACAATAGTACCTTCTCCACACCAACATGTGACAATAGTACCTTCTCCACACCAACAATAGTACCTTCTCCACACCAACAATAGTACCTTCTCCACACCAACATGTGAAAATAGTACCTTCTCCACACCACCATGTGACAATAGTACCTTCTCCACACCAACATGTGACAATAGTACCTTCTCCACACCAACATGTGACAATAGTACCTTCTCCACACCAACATGTGACAATAGTACCTTCTCCACACCAACATGTGACAATAGTACCTTCTCCACACCAACATGTGACAATAGTACCTTCTCCACACCAACAATAGTACCTTCTCCACACCAACAATAGTACTTTCTCCACACCAACATGTGACAATAGTACCTTCTCCACACCAACATGTGACAATAGTACCTTCTCCACACCAACATGTGACAATAGTACCTTCTCCACACCAACATGTGACACTAGTACCTTCTCCACACCAACATGTGACACTAGTACCTTCTCCACACCTACAATAGTACCTTCTCCACACCAATATGTGACACTAGTACCTTCTCCACACCAACATGTGACACTAGTACCTTCTCCACACCAACATGTGACAATAGTACCTTCTCCACACCAACATGTGACACTAGTACCTTCTCCACACCAACATGTGACAATAGTACCTTCTCCACACCAATATGTGACACTACTACCTTCTCCACACCAACATGTGACAATAGTACCTCTTCCACTCCACAGGTGGTGGACTCACCATACTTGGTGAACTCTGAGTGGAAGAACTTCATCCCAGGTTACATGTACAACGACTCTGAGCTGGAGCTGAGTGCTGAGAGTTTGTACAGGTGAGGCCGTCCACATGTGACCCCTTAAACTTTTCAATCGAGACCCCCGGACATTGCCAAATATTTGTTTAATATGTTTAAGATGTAAAGTGTAGCTGCCATTATGATGTGCACTCATGTTTTCTAATGAACTTCAACTATACTAAGTCTTTCAATGCTTGGAATCTGCATGATATACTAGTTACTATGGTCATCTAATGAGTTACTATGGCAATGTAATTAGTTACTATGCTCATCTAACTAGTTACTATGGTCATCTAACTAGTTACTATGGTCATCTAACTAGTTACTATGGTCATCTAATGAGTTACTATGCTCATCTAACTAGTTACTATGGTCATCTAATGAGTTACTATGGTCATCTAATGAGTTACTATGCTCATCTAACTAGTTACTATGGTCATCTAACTAGCGTTCCGCTGTCAACATTCCTCTTAGTCTGGACAAAAAAACAAGTTGGTGTAAGAACTTAAAAAAAAATCCCAGTTTTCACAAAATTGCAAAATTTCCAGGAAGTTCCCATTGAAATGAATGGGAATTTTTTCCAAGTTCCACAACTCCCACATTTTTCATACGATTCAAACCGTTCCAACTTCAAATTATTCAGCCTCTTCAGGTTTGGTGTCCTCCCTTTCAAGACTTATACCAAATTCCCGGATTTCCGAGAATTACCAGTTTTAGGGACGTTTTCCCCATTAGAAATGAATTATCCATTTTTCAAGCTTAGACAATTCCCACATTTTTCAAACCATTCAATTCATCCTGGAAATTCCAACAACTATTTCCCCGTATTCAACAAATTTCCAGGAATTCCTGTTTTTTTTCTATGGTTATTTCCAACATTATTTAGTGTGATGACTCCTTTCACATTTTTCAACACATTTCAAGTGTTCCACTGTCAAAACATTCCTCTTAGTCAGGACAAAGAACTTGCAAATTTCCCGTTTTTTTCTGAAATTATTAATACCTTTTGTCAATTAATAAACTGTTACTACTTCAACATTTCTTGACCGATTGAAACAATTCCAACACCAACCAATTCAGCTCATTCAGGACATTCATGCTCCGAATCATTTTTTTTTTTTTAATCCCGCTTTTACCCAAATTCCAGGAAGTTCCCATTAAATGAATGGGACATATTTCAGAGTTCCACAATTCCCACATTTTTCAACCGATTCAGACCAGTCCAACTTCAACACATTCAACTCATCCTGGAAATTCTGACAACTATTTTTCCCCGTACGCGTCATCATTCCGCGACGTTTTCAACAGGACACTTCGCGGCAAATTTAAAATTGCAATTTAGTAAACGAAAGCGGCCGTATTGGCATGTGTTGCAATGTTAATATTTCATCATTGATATATAAACTATCAGACTGCGTGGTGGGTAGTAGTGGCTTTCAGTAGGCCTTTAACAGTACAGCTTCCATCATTTTGTTAAGTCTAATTCACTTCCTGTTCACATTTGTGTTTGCTCCTTCTCTCTTTTCAGCACCTGCAAGGAAAACAAAGGCATCTACTCAGCCATGCGTCTGGACAAGGTCTTCAACGTCTCGTCTTTCCTGAACGCCACAGTGGTCAGTGAACGCAACATTGGTACCCTGCTCAGGCTGGACAATTAATCGACATTTAATAAGAAGAGAATAAACAACTTATATTCAATTGAATAGACTGCAACAGGGGTCATCAACACCAGGTCGCCCGTAAAGACCAGATGAGTCGCCCGCTGGCCTGTTCTAAAAATAGCTCAAATAGCAGCACTTACCAGTGAGCTGCCTCTATTTTTTTATATTGTATTTATTTACTAGCAAGCTGGTCTCGTTTTGCTCAACAATTTTTAATTCTAAGAGAGACAAAACTCAAATAGAATTTGAAAATCCAAGAAAATATTTTAAAGACTTGGTCTTCACTTGTTTAAATAAATTCATTTATTTTTTGACTTTGCTTCTTATAACTTTCAGAAAGACAATTTTAGAGAAAAAATACAACCTTAAAAATGATTTTAGGATTTTTAAACACATCTGCCTTTTTACCTTTTCCATTATTTCCTTTTATTTCCTTACAATTTAACTCAATGTTCAAGTACATTTCTTTTTTTTATTGTAAAGAATAATAAATAAATTTAAATTTAATTCTTCATTTTAGCTTCTGTTTTTTTAACATAGAATTTTTGTGAAATATTTTTTCAAACTTATTATGATTAAAATTTTTAAAAATTATTCTGGCAGATCTAGAAAATCTTTAGAATCAAATTTAAATCTTATTTCAAAGTCGTTTGAATTTCTTTTAAAATTCTTGTTCTGAAAAATATAGAAGAAATAATGATTTGTCTTTGTTAGAAATATAGCTTGGTCCAATTTGTTATATATTCTAACAAAGTGCAGATTGGATTTTAACCTATTTAAAACATGTCATCAAATTCTAAAATTAATCTTATTTCGGAAAAATTACCAATGATATTCCATACATTCTTTTTTTATTTTTTCAAAAAGATTTGAATTAGCTAGTTTTTCTTTTCTTTTTTTTCGGTTGAAATTTTAATTTTAAAGAGTCGAAATTGAAGATAAACTATGTTTCAAAATGTAGTTTTCATTTTTTTCCTGTTTTTTCCTCTTTTAAACCGTTTAATTAAGTGTTTTTTCATTATTTATTCTCTACAAAAAACCTTCCGTAAAAGAAAAAAAAAATGGACGACGAACTGCTTCCGCCCGATTGTAGCTGAGATAGGCGC
>NC_084639.1:20246923-20351923 GCF_033978795.1 Nerophis ophidion | reverse complement strand
AAAAAAATTCAGTGTAAAAAAAGTTAAGTGTGTAAAAGTTAATTGTAAAAATGAAAGCTTTTGTAATAAAGTCCACTTTTTTTTTTTTTACACTGGATTTTTTTCACATGTAATGTTTTTACACTGAATTTTTATACACACACATTTTGCTAAAAAGTTTTTAATGGAGATTTTCAACATAATTAGATTTAAAATAATGAACTTGACAAAATTCAAATGCAAAAAATTCAGTTACATACAGTGTCAAAAAAAAGCTTTTGTAATAACATTTTTACACTGAATTTTTTCACATAGTTTTTTATTTCACTGTATTTTTTTACATACATTTTTTACACTGAATTTTTTTTACAAACATTTTTTACACTGTTTTTTTTCACAGAATTTTTAAACAGACACTTGTTGCTAACACGTTTTCATTGAGATTGTCAGCATAATTAGATGTAAAAAAATAAACTTGACAAAATTCAAACGCAAAAAGTTCAGTTGCATAAATTCAGTGTAAAAAAAAAGCTTTCGTAATAAAATTTTTACAATGAATATTTTCACCTAATTTTTTTACACTGAATTTTTATTTACATTATTTTTTTTTACACTGAATTTTTTCACATTAATTGTTTTTACACTGAATTTTTAAACAGACAGACTTTGTAACATGTTTTCATTGAGATTGTCAGCACACTTTGATTTAAAATAATAAACTTGCCAAAATTCAAACGCAAAAAATTCATTTGCAAAAATTAAGTGTAAAAAAAAAAAAAGTTTTTCCTAATAAAGACACAAATTCAACCTAACTATTGAAAGACTCAAACAGGACGATGCATGCTGATAAGTGTGTGTGTGCTCCAGCCCAGGGGCCGTCTGCAAAGTGCTCTGAAGGGTCACGTGGGCACAGTGAGACAGATCCACAACCAGCATGTGGTGCCCTTGCAGCAGGCCATGGTAAAACCCGCCCCCTTTGCACCCCGCCCTCTTTACATCACATGACCCACTCATCTTATGTACAACAGCTACAACGCTGATTTGCTCCAACAATTCTTTTTATTTTTTACTTTTTTTTTAATGTTTTCCTTGTCCACCGTCCACATGAAGAAATATGTTAGAGCGAGGGTAAGCACAATTTATCACCGTCCTGTCTTGTCACGTCCGTACTGGTGTGCACCAAGCGCTGCGGTTCAGTACACTGCAGCAACACAACCAATGATGTCATCGCACACAGGAAGGAAACCGCTCAGTTGGCATCAATAGTGGGCGGAACACACACAATGTTTTATAGTGCATGCAGAGGTAGATAAAGCTGCAATATGATGGCAGTCACACATAAGAGATACGTGTAGACTGCATTATGATGGCAGTCAGACATAAGAGATACGTGTAGACTGCAATATGATGGCAGTCACACATAAGAGATACGTGTAGACTGCATTATGATGGCAGTCAGACATAAGAGATACGTGTAGACTGCAATATGATGGCAGTCACACATAATAGATACATGTTAGACTGCAATATGATGGCAGTCACACATAAGAGATACATGTGGACTGCAATATGATGGCAGTCATACATAAGAGTACATGTAGACTACGATATAATGGCAGTCACGCATAAGATATACGTGTAGATTGAATAATGATGGCAGTCACATAAAAGATATGTGTTAACTACAATATGATGGCAGTCACACATAAGAGATATGTGTAAACTGCAATATGATGGTAGTCACGCATAAGAGATACGTATAGACTGCATATATGATGGCAGTCACACTTAAGAGATATTTGGAGACTGCATTATGATGGCATTCATACATAAAGGTACGTGTAGACTACGATATAATGGCAGTCACGCATAAGATATATGTGTAGACTGCAATATGATGGCAGTCACACTTAAGATATATGTGTAGACTGCAATATGATGGCAGTCACACACAAGAGATACATCTAGACTGCAATATGATGGCAGTCACACACAAGAGATACATGTAGACTGCAATATGATGGCAGTCACACTTAAGATATATGTGTAGACTGCATGATGATGGCAGTCACACATAAGAGATATTTGGAGACTGCATTATGATGGCAGTCATACATAAAGGTACGTGTAGACTACGATATAATGGCAGTCACGCATAAAATATACGTGTAGACTGCAATATGATGGCAGTCACACTTAATATATATGTGTAGACTGCAATATGATGGCAGTCACACACAAGAGATACATCTAGACTGCAATATGATGGCAGTCACACACAAGAGATACATGTAGACTGCAATATGATGGCAGTCATACATAAGAGATTTGCGTAGACTGCATTCATCTGCAGTGCGTCTGTTAATCCGGTGTGCCCTATGGTCCGGAAAATACAGTGTATATATATTTTATTTATAATAATCCATTTTTTAAAATATGTTTCTAGGCCATCTTCATGCAAACAGAAATATATTTTCTAACCTGAAACCTATTTCAATAGTTTCATTAGAATTATTATACCAAATAATACTTTGCAAGAATCAGTCGAGAATCGATACCGAGTCGGATCGTCACTCCAGGAATGGGATCGATTCGTTATTCACACCCATCATTGCTGCTAATATTTTATATCTTGAACTGCACTGCCTGGTGTAACCAAGTTATTACAGTCATGTGACTTCCTGTATGACAAAATGTCTTTCATTTTGTCATACAGGACTTGTGTGTGTGTGTGTGTGTATGTGTGTGTGTGTGTGTATGTGCGTGTACAAGGTGTGTTATTGACGGACTTTGAGCCAAAATGCCAACAAGCATCCACATATCATGAATAGTTCAACATTTGGGGGAAAACGTCTCTCTAAGTTGAAGTGAAGTAGTAATAATAATAATAATAATAATAATAACATATTTTACTTGTAAAAAAGCACTTTACGTTGAGCAAACAACCTCAAAGTGCCACAATGTAAAAAAATAGTAATAATAATAAAAAGATAATTAAAAAAATAGAAATAAAAAAAAGAAACAGCCCAATAGCTAGAACCAGCATGCATGTCTGTAAAAAGGCTTTCTTAAAAGGATGTTTTTTTAAGCCTTTTTTAAAAGCATCCACAGTCTGTGGTGCCCTCGGGTGGTCAGGGAGATCGTTCCACAGACTGGGAGCAGCGGAGCAGAAAGCCCGGTTTCCCGATATCATGTAGTTCAGGGGTGTCTTTGTGTCCCACAGCTTGTTATTTATTGTTTTTGATTAGTAAAAAAAAACATACAAAAACAAACAAACATGGTGTTTAAAAAACATTTTTAGAGAGTTCCTGCAAGATATGGTAAGGATTTGATTGTAATAATGATATGAAGAGTAATAAGAATAATAAGGCATACGTTTTGGTGTATGCGTGGACCCCAGGATGCAGGGACAACAGGCAAGGGCAGTAAAGAAGCACTCGTTATCAGGGAAACGTAGGTATCACAAAAGCTGGGAAGTGCAGAAATAGAAAACAGGCGTATAAAGCACTAAGGTACGATGCAAAAATGATCCAGTCGTGAAAAGCATCCTGATTGGCAACCAGGGATAGATGACAAACAGGTAAACAGGAAGTGGAACAAATTTGTTTAAAACGCTAGCATGCTTACATTAGCACGTATCAAGTACCAAAATATGACTGAGTGTATACCTACAAAATTAGCTAAAAAAAGGCTAGCATACTAATGTTAGCATGTATCAAGTACCAAAATATGACTGAGTGTATACCTACAAAATTAGCTAAAAAAAAGGCTAGCATACTATCGTTAGCATGTATCAAGTACCAAAATATGACTGAGTGTATACCTACAAAACTAGCTAAAAAAAGGCTAGCATACTATCGTTAGCATGTATCAAGTACCAAAATATGACTGAGTGTATACCTTCAAAACTATCTAAAAATAAAAACCATAGCATACTAACGATAGCATGTATCAAGTAGCAAAATATGACTGAGTGTATACTTACAAAACTAGCTAAAAAAAACTAGCATACTAACGTAGGTATGTATCAAGTACCAAAATATGACTGTGTATACCTACAAAACTAGCTAAAATAAAACCTAGCATACTAACATTAGTATGTATCAAGCACCAAAATATGACTTGAGTGTATACCTACAAAACTAGCTAAAAAAAGAAAAACCTAGCATACTAACATTAGCATGTATCAAGTACCAAAATATGTGTATACCTACAAAATTAGCTTAAAAAAAAACCTAGCATACTAATGTTAGCATGTATCAAGTGCCAAAATATGTGTATATTTACAAAATTAGCTAAAAAAAAAAAAACCTAGCATACTAACGTTAGCATGTATCAAGTAACAAAATATGTGTATACCTACAAAATTAGCTAAAAACACCTAGCATACTAACGTTAGCATGTATCAAGTACCAAAATATGACTGAGTGTATACCTACAAAACTAGCTAACAAAAAAAACACCTAGCATACTAACGTTAGCATGCATCAAGTACCAAAATATGCTAATATAAAAAAGCTAATAATTTTACTGCGGGGCGTGGAATAAAATAGCTAGGATCTGGTAGACGCCATATTTTGTATGTTGTCTCCCTCGGAAGTATCTTTTGCCATTAAGCTGAATGTGTTCTGTTGCGCCCTATAAAGTGTTTATACTGTAAGTGCTGTACTTATACATGTGACATTCATCTTACTTGTAGTTTTCATTGCCGAACTTGAAGGTGTTGAAATCACCGTGTAAAATTGCAAATGCTAGTTGTAGCGCGTCTATGGTCAATCCAGCGTGAATTAGCACCGAGCTAACGCACTTTAAAATGGCTAAACCTCAAATGGACGTAAAAAAATGCCACAAAGACCACGTGTCCCAATATTTTTGTCCATGTTTTTTTTTGAGTGGATTTTGTCGTTTTGGAGCAAAGTCCTTCCGCATGTTGGTATGAAGGTCATCAGTGAGGTCATCAGGTCGTGTCGGCCTTGACCCTTTCCTGACCCCTTGGTGTTAGAAATGACCTTTGACCTCTGAGTGACGAGTGCTGTTTTTGTGTTTGAAGAGCGCGCTGAACCAGAGCATGAGGTTCCTGGAGAGGACCGCCTCCGACCTGCCGGTGAGTTCAAGTGCACACTTTGACAGTCCGAGAAAAACATGCAATCAATTTAAAAAAAGTAAAATAAAAAAAATTCTAAGAAAAGAAATGTAATCTGTTTTTTAATTAGAAAAATATAATGTTGTTTTTTTTTTAAGAGAAGAAAAGTAATCTTTTTTTTTTTTAATAAATTTAATTTTTTGTTTTCAAAAAGAAAGACATTCATTTTTTTTTAATACAAAAGTCAAATAAAAATATTTTTTTTAAAAGAAAAAAGGAATCTATTTTTATGTACTTTCTTTTTGTATTTTATTTTTTCAAAAAGTAATTCAATCTATTTCAATAAGAAAAATCTAATAAAAATATTGTTTTAAAAGAAGAAAATGAATACATTTGATCTATATTTTTCATTTATATGTTCAATTGTTTTATCAAAAATACATGCAATCAATTAAACATTACATTTTAAAAAGAAAAGAAATCCAATCTATTTTAATAAGAAAATTCAATGGATTTTTTTCTTTTTAAGAAAAAAGGAAGCTATTTTTTATTCATGTATTTTAAAAAAAAACATGTAATTTGTTTTAATAAGAAAATGATTTTTTAATGTATATAGATATATTGTGCATTTAAAAAAAACATGCATTCTATTTAAAAAAAAAATAAATACTAAAATATGTGTTTTTTAAAAAGACAAGCAATCGATTGTTTTAATATATATATATATACATATATATATATATATATATATTTTTTTTTTTTTTCACACAAACACATGCAATCAATTTTTTAATAAGAAATATCAAATTAAATATTTTGTAAAAGAAAAAAATAAAACGTTTTTGTTTCAAAAAGACATGCAATCTATTTAAAAACAATAAAATATATTTAAAAAAATGCAATCTATTTTTATCAATCAATCAATCAATCAATCAATGTTTACTTATATAGCCCTAAATCACTAGTGTCTCAAAGGGCTGCACAAACCACCACGACATCCTCGGTAGGCCCACATAAGGGCAAGGAAAACTCACACCCAGTGGGACATCGGTGACAATAATGATCCAGTGGGACGTCTGTGACAATAATGATTATGAGAACCTTAGAGAGGAGGAAAGCAATGGATGTCGAGCGGGTCTAACATGATACTGTGAAAGTTCAATCCACAATGGATCCAACACAGTCGCGAGAGTCCAGTCCAAAGCGGGTCCAACTCAGCAGCGAGAGTCCCGTTCACAGCGGAGCCAGCAGGAAACCATCCCAAGCGGAGGCGGATCAGCAGCGCAGAGATGTCGAGGCGGATCAGCAGCGCAGAGATGTCCCCAGCCGATACACAGGCAAGCAGTACATGGCCACCGGATCGGACCGGACCCCCTCCACAGGGGAGAGTGGGACATAGAAGAAAAAGAAAAGAAACAGCAGATCAACTGGTCTAAAAAGGGAGTCTATTTAAAGGCTACAGTATACAAATGAGTTTTAAGGTGAGACTTAAATGCTTCTACTGAGGTGGCATCTCGAACTGTTACCGGGAGGGCATTCCAGAGTACTGGAGCCCGAACGGAAAACGCTCTATAGCCCGCAGACTTTTTTTGGGCTTTGGGAATCACTAACAAGCCGGAATCCTTTGAACGCAGATTTCTTGCCGGGACATATGGTACAATACAATCGGCAAGATAGGATGGAGCTAGACCGTGTAGTATTTTATACGTAAGTAGTAAAACCTTAAAGTCACATCTTAAGTGCACAGGAAGCCAGTGCAGGTGAGCCAGTACAGGCGTAATGTGATCAAACTTTCTTGTTCTTGTCAAAAGTCTAGCAGCCGCATTTTGTACCAACTGTAATCTTTTAATGCTAGATATGGGGAGACCCGAAAATAATACGTTACAGTAGTCGAGGCGAGACGTAACAAACGCATGGATAATGATCTCAGCGTCCTTAGTGGACAGAATGGAGCGAATTTTAGCGATATTACGGAGATGAAAGAAGGCCGTTTTAGTAACGCTTTTAATGTGTGCCTCAAAGGAGAGAGTTGGGTCGAAGATAATACCCAGATTCTTTACCGTGTCGCCTTGTTTAATTGTTTGGTTGTCAAATGTTAGAGTTGTATTATTAAATAGAGTTCGGTGTCTAGCAGGACCGATAATCAGCATTTCCGTTTTTTTGGCATTGAGTTGCAAAAAGTTAGCGGACATCCATTGTTTAATTTCATTAAGACACGCCTCCAGCTGACTACAATCCGGCGTGTTGGTCAGCTTTAGGGGCATGTAGAGTTGGGTGTCATCAGCATAACAGTGAAAGCTAACACCGTATTTGCGTATGATGTCACCTAGCGGCAGCATGTAGATGCTGAAGAGTGCAGGGCCAAGGACCGAACCCTGGGGAACTCCACACGTTACCTTAACGTAGTCCGAGGTCACATTGTTATGGGAGACACACTGCATCCTATCAGTAAGATAAGAGTTAAACCAAGACAGGGCTAAGTCTGACATACCAATTCGTGTTTTGATACGTTCTAATAAAATATTATGATCGACGGTATCGAAAGCAGCGCTAAGATCGAGGAGCAGCAACATAGATGACGCATCAGAATCCATCGTTAGCAATAGATCATTAGTCATTTTTGCGAGGGCTGTCTCCGTCGAGTGATTTGCCCTGAAACCGGATTGAAAGGTTTCACATAGATTGTTAGACGCTAAGTGTTCATTTAACTGCTCCGCAACAATTTTTTCGAGGATTTTTGAAATAAAGGGAAGGTGAGACACCGGTCGGTAGTTTACCATGAGGTCAGGATCGAGGTTAGGTCTTTTAAGAAGAGGATGAATAACCGCTTTTTTGAATGCTAGGGGAACAGTGCCCGAGGAAAGTGATAAGTTTATAATATTTAGCACTGATGGACCTAATAATACAAAGAGCTCCTTGATCAGTTTCCCAGGAAGAGGGTCAAGTAAACATGTTGTTTGTTTTATTCCATTTACACGTTGTAACAATTCCTCTAATGTTATTTCCTCAAAACGAGAGAAACTATTTTGGAGGGCAGTATCCGCCGTATATACAATCGTGTCAGTGTTAATAGAACCCCGTTGTAGCTGGGACGCATTGTCTTTAATCTCCTTTCTAATGACTTCAATTTTCTTACTAAAGAATTGCATAAAGTCATCAGCTGAGTGGGTGGAGCTACTGGAAGGAGTCCCTTGTTGGGTAAGCGATGCTACCGTACTAAACAAAAATTTAGGATCGTTTTTATTACGGTGGATGAGATTTGAGTAATAATTAGCTTTAGCTAAGGTAAGCATGCGTTTATAAGTTATTAAACCATCACTAAATGCTTGATGGTGCACCTCAAGTTTAGTCGTGCGCCATTTGCGTTCCAGCTTTCTGCATAATAATTTCTGAGCTCTAGTTTCTTCTGTAAACCACGGGGTGCGCTTTTTTGGAGCCTTTTTTAACTTTAGCGGTGCTATGTTATCAATGGTTTCGCGCAGGGCGTCGTTAAAGTTGTTAGTGAGGTTATCAATAGAGCCCACATACTTTGGGAATGGTGCCATTACCGAGGGCAGTAGGTCAGCAAGAGTTGTCGTTGTGGCCGTATTAATGTTGCGGCTGCTATAGCAGTTATTATTATTATTAGTTTGACGAACATGCGTCTGAACCTCGAATTTTATAAGGTAATGATCGGACAATACTTTAGTATACGGGAGTATCGTAACTTTGGAAGCGGTGATACCCCTGACAAGCACTAGGTCTATCGTATTACCGTTGCGATGCGTGGGTTCATTTATTATTTGTGTGAGACCACAGCTATCAATTATAGTCTGGAGCGCTACGCACGGTGGGTCCGATGGGGTATTCATATGGATATTAAAGTCCCCCATTATGATTATATTATCGGCGTGTGTCACTAGATCAGCAACGAACTCTGAGAATTCATTGATAAAGTCCGAACAGGGCCCTGGGGGGCGGTAGATAACAGCCAGGTGTAGAGGCAGCGGTGTGACAGACCTCATAGTAAGCACCTCAAACGATTTATATTTATTATTTATGTTAGGACTAAGGTTAAAGTTTTCGTTGTATATTAGTGCGACCCCCCCACCCCTTTTAAGCGGACGGGCAATATGCGCATGTGTAAAGTTAGGAGGACATGCCTCATTTAGCGCAAAAAAGTCGTTTGGTTTAAGCCAGGTTTCACTGAGACCGATGACGTTAAGATTGTTGTCTCTGATAATATCATTAACTAACAACGTTTTGGGAGACAATGATCTTATGTTTAAAAAACCTATATTATAGGTAGTGGGCTGTTTTAGGGAATTTTTGATCAAATTATCCGTAGTAGCAATATTAATAATGTTGTGTTTATTATGCCCAGTGCATTCAGTATAATTACGACCATATCTAGGAATTGATACGACGGGAATGTTCCGATTGTTTGTTTGTTGCTTTGATAAACTGCACGCATCATGGTTAGCCACCTCAGTAACGGGGATTTTCCGATTGTTTGTTTGTTGCTTTGATAAACTGCACGCATCATAGTTAGCCACCTCAGTAAAACACATGTCCAACTCTGAAACACTCAAAGCAGAAAAAACTTGTTCTAATTTAACTGACTCCTTACCCAGACCAGTAGTCTCGCATTTTCCATCTAAATCCGTCTTCGGGATGGAGGAAAGTGGTGTTCTGTGGGGATTAGCCTTCTGCTTTGTTTTTAGCCCCGCTCGACATCCGCGTTTCCGATCACACCGCTGGCGTCTGCTCCGTAGACGGCCCCCGCTGCTACTAGACTCCCCTGCTTCACAGGCCGCTGGACGTAGCCGCCGACGAATCCCCATGCTAGTTAGCATGTTTAGCACGCCCGCGTCTATCAGTCCAAAACGGCCCAATATGTCCATATCCAGAAGTGTCTGGCGGTCGTACGTGATCACGGAGTGACCACGATGCGAGCCAGCCATGAAGTCTGCAGAACTGTCCGGCATTTCCGCCAAATGTTCCATCTTTAGCAAGAGCACCGCAGTGTCGCAGCCCGTCCGGGCGCCGCCATCTTGCCACATAACTTTGAAAAAACTATTTTTTTAAAAGAAAAAAAGGAATCTATTTTTTTGTATTTTTTACTTATGTATTTTAAAAAAACATGTAATTTGTTTTGATAAGAAAAATCTAATTTTAAAAAATTCAAAGAAGAAAGGGATTTTTTAATGTATATAGATATATTTTGTATTTAAAAAAACATGCAATCTATTTTTCAAATAAGAAAAAAAAATACTAACATGCATTTTGTAAAAAGACAAGCAATCGATTTTTTTAATATATATACATATATTTTTTTTTTATTTTTTCTACAAAGACATGCAATCGTTTTTTAATAAGAAAAATCAAGTCAAAATATATTTTTAAAGAAGAAAATACATCTTTTTTTTCAAAAAGACATGCAATCTATTCAAAAACAATAAAATAAAAAAACATTAAAAATAACATTTAAAAGAAGAAATGCAATCTATTTTTTATAAGAAAAAAAATTCGAAAAAAATGAATATTTTTTTTAAATATTTTATATTTATTGATTTTCTTCAAAAATGAATGCATTCTATTTTTAATACGAAAAATCTAATGAAATAATGAAAAGAAAAAAATTAATAAATTTTTTTACAACATTTTTTAATTATTTTTCAAAAAGAAATGCAATCTATTTTAGAAAATAGAGTAAAAAACATAAAAAAAAACAAACAAAAGAAATGCAGTCTATTTTTAAATATGAAAAATCTAATAAAAAAAAATTGAGAAAAAAATGAATATTTTTTTATATGTATTTAATTTTTCAAACAGAAATGCAATCCATCAATACAAAAAATCTAATAAAAATAAAAGAGGAAAATTAAACATTTTAAAAATATATATGTTTTATTTAATGATTTTTTTCTAAAAAGCATGCAATTGTATAAATAAGAAATAAAAAAATTCTAAAAAATTTAAGAAAAAAATGAATAATTTTTTTATATTTAATTTTTCAAACAGAAATGCAATCTATTAATACGAAAAATCAAATAAAAATAAAAGAGGAAAATTAAACATTTTTCAAAAATACATGTTTTATTTAATGATTTTTTTCTAAAAAAGCATGCAATTGTTTAAATAAGAAAAATGAAAAATATTTTTTTAAAATTACGAAAAAAATGTATTTTTTTATATTTATTTAATTTTTCAAACAGAAATGCAATCTATTAATATGAAAAATCTAATAAAATAAAAGAGGAAAATTAAACATTTAAAAATATATATGTTTTATTTAATGATTTTTTTCTAAAAAGCATGCAATTGTTTAAATAACAAAAATTTAAAATACTGAAAGATACATTTTATATATATATGTTAATTTCATTTTTAATAAATAGAATAAAATAATATATTTATTTTTCTTTTCTTTTCTTTTCTTTTCTTTTCTTTTCCCCCACATAAACATGCAATGTAACATTTGCACTACTTGGCAGGACAAAGTGTTAGGTGTGCTTGATGCCGTCGACGCGGCGCAGTATCTCATCTCCCACAATGCAACACACCTAATCAAGCGGGTATGTGCACCACTTGACCACGCCCCTTTTTTTTCCCGGTTTTGACGACTATTCAAATTCCCTTCCTTCCTCAGGAAAGTGCAAAATACACGGCGGCCATCGTGGGCTACTTCCATCAGTACTTGGACTGGCTCAAGACCTCCGTAAGTGTGATGTCATCATCATTGTTGTTGTTGTTGTTGTTGTTGTTGTTGTGTGTCTCACGGGTGTTGTTGTTGTTGTGTGTCTCACGGGTGTTGTTGTTGTCACCCAGCTGGCCATGGAGGTGGCGCCCTGCAAGCCCTTCAGCAACATTGTGGACACCATGGAGATCATCACCTGCAGCTTCCTGGTGGACTCCATGGTATCAACAGGAACACACCTTTTCTGTGATATCAACTTTTGTTTCATCCACAACTGTATGTCATGACGTCGCATATGGACGCCGTATCGGTGTCGCTGCACTGTCAGCGGCATGTGTTGAAAATGTGAGGAATGCAGTGGATGCATGTGATCGGTATTGGTATCGACAGATCTCACTCATGGATAATCGGTATTGGTATCGACTGATCTCGCTCACCATATTGTTTCGATGATCTCACTCATGTAGGGTCGGTATCAATCGACAATTTGTGTCAGTATCTACTGATCTCACCAAAAGGTGATTGGTATCGACTGATCTAACTCAGGGGTGATCGGTATTGTATCGACTGATCTCACTTATAGATGTTCGGTGTTAGTATATACTGATCTCACTAATGGGTGATCGGTATTTTATCAAATGATCGTATCGGTCTCGACTGATCTCACTAATGGATGATCAGTATTGACTAATCTCACTCATTGATGATCTGTATCAACTGATATCACTCATAGATGATCGTATCGGTCTCGACTGATCTCACTAATGGATGATCAGTATCGACTAATCTCACTCATTGATGATCTGTATCAACTAATATCACTCATGGATGATCATATCGACTGACCTTATTCATGGATGATCGGTATTGACTGATCTCACTCATTGATGATCTGTATCAACTGATATCACTCATGGATGATCGTATCGGTCTCGACTGTTCTCACTAATGGATGATCGGTATCAACTAATCTCACTCATTGATGATCTGTATCAACTGATATCACTCATAGATGATCGTATCAGTCTCGACTGAGCTCACTAATGGATGATCAGTATCTACTAATCTCACTCATTGATGATCGGTTTTGACTACTCTCACTAATGGATGATCGGTATCGACTAATCTCACTAATGGATGATCAGTATCGACTAATCTCACTCGATGATGATCTGTATCAACTGATATTCATAGATGATCGTATCGGTCTCGACTGATCTCACTAATGGATGATCAGTATTGACTAATCTCACTCATTAATGATCTGTATCAACTGATATCACTCATAGATGATCGTATCGGTCTCGACTGATCTCACTAATGGATGATCAGTATCGACTAATCTCACTCATTGATGATCTGTATCAACTAATATCACTCATGGATGATCATATCGACTGACCTTATTCATGGATGATCGGTATTGACTGATCTCACTCATTGATGATCTGTATCAACTGATATCACTCATGGATGATCGTATCGGTCTCGACTGTTCTCACTAATGGATGATCGGTATCAACTAATCTCACTCATTGATGATCTGTATCAACTGATATCACTCATAGATGATCGTATCAGTCTCGACTGAGCTCACTAATGGATGATCAGTATCTACTAATCTCACTCATTGATGATCGGTTTTGACTACTCTCACTAATGGATGATCGGTATCGACTAATCTCACTAATGGATGATCAGTATCGACTAATCTCACTCGATGATGATCTGTATCAACTGATATTCATAGATGATCGTATCGGTCTCGACTGATCTCACTAATGGATGATCAGTATTGACTAATCTCACTCATTGATGATCTGTATCAACTGATATCACTCATAGATGATCGTATCGGTCTCGACTGATCTCACTAATGGATGATCAGTATCGACTAATCTCACTAATGGATGATCAGTATCTACTAATCTCACTCATTGATGATCGGTTTTGACTACTCTCACTAATTGATGATCTGTATCAACTAATATCACTCATGCATGATCATATCGACTGACCTTATTCATGGATGATCGGTATTGACTGATCTCACTCATTGATGATCTGTATCAACTGATATCACTCATGGATGATCGTATCGGTCTCGACTGTTCTCACTAATGGATGATCGGTATCGACTAATCTCACTCATTGATGATCTGTATCAACTGATATCACTCATAGATGATCGTATCAGTCTCGATTGACCTCACTAATGGATGATCAGTATCTACTAATCTCACTAATGGATGATCAGTATCTACTAATCTCACTCATTGATGATCGGTTTTGACTACTCTCACTAATGGATGATCGGTATCGACTAATGTCACTAATGGATGATCGGTATCGACTAATCTCACTAATGGATGATCGGTATCGACTAATCTCACTCATTGATGATCTGTATCAACTGATATCACTCATGGATAATCATATCGGTCTTGACTGATCTCACTAATGGATGATCAGTATCGACTAATCTCACTCATTGATGATCTGTATCAACTAATATCACTCATGGATGATCATATCGACTGATCTTATTTGTGGATGATGGGTATTGACTCACTCATGGATTATCGGTATCGACTAATCTTACTCGTTGACGATCAATATCAACTGATCCTACTCATTGATGATCGTATCAACTGATCTTACTCGCGGATGATTGGTATTGCATCGACTTGTATCACTCATGAATGATCAAATCGGTATCGACTGATCCCACTCATGGATGATCAGTATCGACTGATCTCACTCATAGATGATCGGTATCGACTGATTTTACTCATGGATGATCATATCGGTATCGACTGATCCTACTCATGGATGATTGTCATCGACTCATCTCATTCATAGATGATCGTTATCGACTGATGTCACTCATCGACAATCGGTGTCAACACCGACTGATCTCACTCATCAACAATTAGTGTCAGTATTAACTGATCTCAATCACGGGTGATCCGTATTGCATCGACTGATCTCCTCATAGATGATCGGTATCCGTCTGGACTGATCTCACTAGTGGATTATCAGTATTGACTGATTTTACTTAGGGATGATTGGTATCGACGGATCTCACTCATCCATGAAAGGTATCCACTGATCTCACTCATGGATGATCGTATTGGTATCGACTGATCTTATTAAGGGATCATTGGTATTGGCTGATCTCACTCATGCATGATCAGTATCAAGTGATCTTACTCATGGATGATCGGTATCAATTGATCTCACCCACAAATGATCTTATTGGCATCAACTGATCTCATTCATTGATGATCAGTATCGACTGAGCTCACTCATGCATGATCGGTATCGACTGATCTCATTAAATAGACGATCGGTTTTAACTTCTCTCACTCATCGACAATCGGTGTCAGTATCTACTGAGCTCACTCACGGGTGAACGGTATTGCATCGACTGATCTCACTCAGATTATCTGTATCGACGGATCCCACTAATCCATGAAAGATATCGACTGATCTCACTCATGGATAATCGTATTGGTATCGACTGATCTCATTAAGGGATCATTGGTATTGGCTGATCTACCTCATGCATGATCAGTATCAAGTGATCTTACTCATGGATGATCAGTATCGACTGATCTCACTCATGCATGATCGGTATCGACTGATCTCATTAAATAGACGATTGGTATCAACGTATCTCACTCATCGACAATCGGTGTCAGTATCGACTGATCTCACTCACGGGTGAACGGTATTGCATCGACTGATCTCACTCATAGATGATCGATATCGACTGATCCCACTCATAGATGATTGGTATCGACTGATATCTCTCATCAACAATTGGTGTCAGTATCGACTGATCTCACTCACGGGTGATCGGTATTGTTCACTCATCTCACTCTCACTCATGCATGATCGGTATCGACTGATCTCATTAAATAGATGATCGGTATCAACTTATCTCACTCATCGACAATCGGTGTCAACATCGACTGATCTCACACATCAACAATTAGTGTCAGTATCAACTGATCTCAATCACGGGTGATCGGTATTGCGTCGACTGATCTCGCTCAGAGATGATCGTATTGGTATCGACTGATCTCATTAAGGGATCATTGATATTGGCTGATCTCACTCATGCATGATCAGTATCAAGTGATCTTACTCATGGATGATCGGTATCAATTGATCTCACCCACAAATGATCTTACCGGCATCAACTGATCTCATTCATTGATGATCAGTATCGACTGAGCTCACTCATGCATGATCGATATCGACTGATCTCATTAAATAGACGATCGGTTTTAACTTATCTCACTCATCGACAATCGGTGTCAGTATCGACTGATCTCACGGGTGAACGGTATTGCATCGACTGATCTCACTCATAGATTATCGGTATCGACGGATCACACTAATCTATGAAAGGTATCGACTGATCAGACTCATGGATGATCGTATTGGTATCGACTGATCTCATTAAGGGATTATTGGTATTGGCTGATCTCACTCATGCATGATCAGTATCAAGTGATCTTACTCATGGATGATCGGTATCAATTGATCTCACCCACAAATGATCTTATTGGCATCAACTGATCTCATTCATTGATGATCAGTATCGACTGAGCTCACTCATGCATGATCGGTATCGACTGATCTCATTAAATAGACGATCGGTTTTAATTTATCTCACTCATCGACAATTGGTGTCAGTATCGACTGATCTCACTCACGGGTGAACGGTATTGCATCGACTGATCTCACTCATAGATTATCGGTATCGACGGATCCCACTAATCCATGAAAGTTATCGACTGATCTCACTCATGGATGATCGTATTGGTATCGACTGATCTCATTAAGGGATCGTTGGTATTGGCTGATCTCACTCATGCATGATCAGTATCAAGTGATCTTACTCATGGATGATCAGTATCGACTGATCTCACTCATGCATGATCGGTATCGACTGATCTCATTCATTGATGATCAGTATCGACTGATCTCACTCATGCATGATCGTTATCGACTGATCTCATTAAATAGACGATCGGTTTTAACTTATCTCACTCATCGACAATCGGTGTCAGTATCGACTGATCTCACGGGTGAACGTATCGCATCGACTGATCTCACTCATAGATTATCTGTATCCACGGATCCCACTAATCCTTGAAAGGTATCGACTGATCTCACTCATGGATGATCGTATAGGTATCGACTGATCTCATTAAGGGATCATTGGTATTGGCTGATCTCACTCATGCATGATCAGTATCAAGTGATCTTACTCATGGATGATCGGTATCAATTGATCTCACCCACAAATGATCTTATTGGCATCAACTGATCTCATTCATTGATGATCAGTATCGACTGAGCTCACTCATGCATGATTGGTATCGACTGATCTCATTAAATAGACGATTGGTATCAACTTATCTCACTCATCTAGGATCGGTATCGACAATCTGCGTCAGTATCTACTGATGTCTCACTAATGGGTGATTGGTATCAACTGATCTCACTCTGAGATGATCATGCTAGTATCTACTGATCATACTAATGGGTGATTGGTATCGACTAATCTCACTCACGGGTGAACGGTATTGCATCGACTGATCTCGCTCATAGATTATCAGTATCGACTGATATTACCAATGCATGATCGGTATCGACTGATCCACAGTGTTCTAGCTACTCCAAAATCACTAATCCTGGTCTCCATGGTGACAAACAAAGTATGTTTCTTACAAGTATTATTATCACTGGAGGACGGCTGATAGCTAAACATGCTTCACTACACACATGAGGAGGATACAACAGCTCACCGGTGTCACAATTTAAACAAACACCTTGGGTGGATCTACACCTGCCATCCACTGTAATGATACTAAGTACAATAGCGTATCTAGTCGATACTACTATGATTACATTGATATTTTTCCTTTTTTTTTTTTTTCAAATTCATATAATGTTTATAAACTCAGCAAATACGTCCCCGGACACATTAAGACTTTGAATACGACCAATGAATGACTTGGTATCGGGATCGATACCTACATGTGTGGTATCATCCAAAACTAATGTCAAGTATCAAAGAAGAGAAGAATAAGTGATTATTACATTTTAACAGAAGTGTAGATAGAACATGTTAAAAGAGAAAATAAGCAGATATTAACAGTAAATGAACAAGTGGATTAATAATCAATTTTTTACAGTTTGTCCCTCATAATGTAGCCAAAATAATAGGTAGATAAATGGCACAATAATGACGGGAATAAATGTGGTCAACATGGAAAATAAGCAGATATTAACAGTAAATGAGCAAGTAGATTAATAATCCATTTTTTACAGTTTGTCCCTCATAATGTAGACAAAATAATAGGTATATAAATGACACAATATGTTACTTTGTTTGTTTACTTCCTACTAAAAGTCAAGTTGTCTGGTTTGTTCACTGTTTTATTTAAGGACTAAATTACAATAATTAACATATTTTAATGTATCCTAAGATTTTTGTGTTACATTAAAGACAAAAACGACTTTTTTTTTTGTGGTCCCCTGTTTTTTAGAAAAGTATCGAAACACATCTTGGTACCGGTACCGGTACCAGCATATTTTTATGGAGCCAACACTACTCTCCAGTTTCACAAAATCACATCTGCTGTAAATGAGTGTGGTTGCCGTGGTTACTGTTACCGCTGTTGCGGCGAGGAACCAAAGTTGTCGTCGTTGTTGTTTCCAGAACGTGTTCTGGATGGGCCTGGGCTGCAGCACCCTCCTCCTGGTCCCCAGCATCATCCTGGCCGTCAAGCTGGCCAAGTTCTACCGCCGGATGGACACGGAGGACGTTTACGACGAGTGAGTCGGACGCCAATAAAAACATACTTCCTCTGCTTTTTGAACTGCTACTTCTCCTGTCGCCATGGTAACCCTCTTCCTCCCCCTTGTTCTTTTCATAGTTCCTCTGTTTCCGGGACTTGGCATTTTACTTTGTGATAACCATTCCTACTATTTCCATCCGCTTCATCCTTCTTTTTTTTTTTTTGGTTTGCTTGGGCCACGCACTCTCTGCACTTTACAAGTAGTGTGTGTGTGTGTGTGTGTGTGTGTGTGTGTGTGTTAGTGGGCATGCAACACCGGGCTGCTTCCAGCTGTGTTTCAGGAACTTTCCATTGCTTGCAGCAGATTTCCGTCACTTCATGGCAACGTTGTTTACTTCTGAAAAGTGCCCCTTAACTCTCCACCAAGGGCTGGTGTAAATAATAACACATCAACATGTGACATCATCCACCATCTTTGTTTGTTTGTTTGTTTGTTTGTTGGCGATCTTTTGTTCCCCCAGTATGGAAAGTGGTACTAATGGTTATCATAGCGAGCCCACACCCGCCATCCCTAACCCTCCTTTGAGCAGGTAAACACTTTTGCATTCTTTTCATCCTGGGAACGGTGGCGGTGCATGCACACACACACACACACACACACACACACACACACACACACACCTTCATGTATTTCGTACCTTCTTGAGACCTGCAAAAAAAATGCCTCCCTCTTCAGGACCAGCCTTTCTACATATATAAAAATGTATATTTACAACATTAATACGCGACCCCGAAAGGGAATAAGCGGTAGAAAATGGATGGCTGGATGGATAAACATACTATGCCAATTAGGGATGCACCGAAATGAAAATTTGTGGCCAAAGCCGAAGCCGAATAAAATTTAAACGCTTGGCCAAAGGCCGAATAATGAATGCAGTTTTTCACAATTTTTTTAAATATTGCATAAATAGCCTAGAATAAATATTTAGACATGTTTTTCAAAGAAAGTAATTTTTTATTGAATATCGGTATTTTATCAAATGATGGGTATCGTTCGCAACTGATCTCAAGACTGGACGATCAATATTGACTAATTTCACTAATGGATGCGATAATATAACTTTATTCCTATAACATTTTGACTCTATTCCTGTCATTTTAAACCTTTATTACTGTAATATTATAACATTATTCCTACAATATTTTGACTTTATTCTTGTAATAATATAACTTTATTCCTACAATAGCTTTACTTCATTTTTGCAATAATATAACTTTTTTCCTATAACATTTTGACTCTATTCCTGTAATTTTAAACCTTTATTACTGTAATATTATAACATTATTCCTACAATATTTTGACTTTATTCTTGTAATATAACTTTACTGTTACAATATTTTCACTTTATTCTTGCAATAATATGACATTATTTGCATAATATTTTGACTATTTGTGTAATAATATAACTTTATCCTTCCAATATTTTGACTTTATTCTTGCAATAATATAACTTTATTACCATACTATTTTGACTTTATTCGTGTAATAACATAACTTTATTCTTATAATATTTTAACTTTTTTCTTGCAATAATATTACTTTATTCCTACAATATTTTGACTTTATTCTTGCAATATAATAAATTTTTTCCTACAATTATTGACTTTATCCTTGCACTACTATAACTTTTTTCTCCAATATTTTGACCTTATTCTTGCAATTTTATAACTTTATTCCTACAATATCTTGACTATTCCTGTAATATTATAATTTTATTCCTACAATATTTTGACTTTATTCCTGTAATATTAAAACTTTATTCCCGTGATATTATAACAATATTTTGACTTTATTTTTTGTAATAATATACCTTTACTCCTGTAATATTATAACTTTATTCCTACAATATCTTGACTTTATTCTTGCAGTAATATAACTTTATTCCTATAACATTTTTACTCTATTCCTGTAATTTTAAACCTTTATTACTGTAATATTATAACATTATTCCTACAATATTTTGACTTTATTCTTGTAATAATATAACTTTATTCCTACAATAGCTTGACTTCATTCTTGCAATATTATAACTTTATTTTTATAACATTTTTACTCTATTCCTGTAATTTTAAACCTTTATTACTGTAATATTATAACATTATTCCTACAATATTTTGACTTTATTCTTGTAATAATACAACTTTATTCCTACAATAGCTTTACTTCATTCTTGCAATAATATAACTTTTTTCCTATAACATTTTGACTCTATTCCTGTAATTTTTAACCTTTATTACTGCAATATTATAACATTATTCCTACAATATTTTGACTTTATTCTTGTAATAATATAACTTTACTCTTACAATATTTTCACTTTATTCTTGCAATAATATGACATTATTTGCATAATATTTTGACTATTTGTGTAATAATATAACTTTATCCCTCCAATATTTTGACTTTATTCTTGCAATAATATAACTTTATTACCATACTATTTTGACTTTATTCGTGTAATAACATAACTGTATTCTTATAATATTTTAACTTTTTTCTTGCAATAATATTACTTTATTCCTACAATATTTTGACATTATTCTTGCAATATAATAAATTTTTTCCTACAATTATTGACTTTATCCTTGCACTACTATAACTTTTTTCTCCAATATTTTGACCTTATTCTTGCAATTTTATAACTTTATTCCTACAATATCTTGACTATTCCTGTAATATTATAATTTTATTCCTACAATATTTTGACTTTATTCCTGTAATATTAAAACTTTATTCCCGTGATATTATAACAATATTTTGACTTTATTTTTTGTAATAATATACCTTTACTCCTGTAATATTATAACTTTATTCCTACAATATCTTGACTTTATTCTTGCAGTAATATAACTTTTTTCCTATAACATTTTTACTCTATTCCTGTAATTTTAAACCTTTATTACTGTAATATTATAACATTATTCCTACAATATTTTGACTTTATTCTTGTAATAATATAACTTTATTCCTACAATAGCTTGACTTCATTCTTGCAATATTATAACTTTATTTTTATAACATTTTTACTCTATTCCTGTAATTTTAAACCTTTATTACTGTAATATTTTAACATTATTCCTACAATATTTTGACTTTATTCTTGTAATAATACAACTTTATTCCTACAATAGCTTTACTTCATTCTTGCAATAATATAACTTTTTTCCTATAACATTTTGACTCTATTCCTGTAATTTTTAACCTTTATTACTGCAATATTATAACATTATTCCTACAATATTTTGACTTTATTCTTGTAATAATATAACTTTACTCTTACAATATTTTCACTTTATTCTTGCAATAACATGACATTATTTGCATAATATTTTGACTATTTGTGTAATAATATAACTTTATCCTTCCAATATTTTGAATTTATTCTTGCAATAATATAACTTTATAACCATATTAATTTGACTTTATTCGTGTAATAACATAACTTTATTCTTATAATATTTTAACTTTTTTCTTGCAATAATATTATTTAATTCCTACAATATTTTGACTTTATTCTTGCAATATAATAACTTTTTTCCTACAATTAGTGACTTTATCCTTGCACTAATATAACTTTTTTCTCCAATATTTTGACCTTATTCTTGCAATTTTATAACTTTATTCCTACAATATCTTGACTATTCCTGTAATATTATAATTTTATTCCTACAATATTTTGACCTTTTTCTTGCAATAATATTTTGACTTTATTCCTGTAATATTAAAACTTTATTCCCGTGATATTATAACAATATTTTGACTTTATTTTTTTGTAATAATATACCTTTACTCCTGTAATATTATAACTTTATTCCTACAATATCTTGACTTTATTCTTGCAGTAATATAACTTTATTCCTATAACATTTTTACTCTATTCCTGTAATTTTAAACCTTTATTACTGTAATATTATAACATTATTCCTACAATATTTTGACTTTATTCTTGTAATAATATAACTTTATTCCTACAATAGCTTTACTTCATTCTTGCAATAATATACCTTTTTTCCTATAACATTTTGACTCTATTCCTGTAATTTTAAACCTTTATTACTGTAATATTATAACATTATTCCTACAATATTTTGACTTTATTCTTGTAATAATATAACTTTAGTCTTACAATATTTTCACTTTATTCTTGCTATAATATGACATTATTTGCATATTTTGACTTTATTTGTGTAATAATATAACTTTATCCTTACAATATTTTGACTTTATTCTTGCAATAATAAAACTTTATAACCATATTAATTTGACTTTATTCGTGTAATAACATAACTTTATTCTTATAATATTTTAACTTTTTCTTGCAATAATATTACTTTATTCCTACAATATTTTGACTTTATTCTTGCAATATAATAACTTTTTTCCTACAATTATTGACTTTATCCTAGCACTAATATAACTTTTTTCTCCAATATTTTGACCTTATTCTTGCAATTTTATAACTTTATTCCTACAATATCTTGACTATTCCTGTAATATTAAAACTTTATTCCCGTGATATTATAACAATATTTTGACTTTATTTTTTGTAATAATAAACCTTTACTCCTGTAATATTGTAACTTTATTCCGACAATATCTTGACTTTATTCTTGCAGTAATATAACTTTATTCCTATAACATTTTTACTCTATTCCTGTCATTTTAAACCTTTATTACTGTAATATTATAACATTATTCCTACAATATTTTGACTTTATTCTTGTAATAATATAACTTTATTCCTACAATATCTTGACTTCATTCTTGCAATAATATAACTTTTTTCCTATAACATTTTTACTATATTCCTGTAATTTTTAACCTTTATTACTGTAATATTCTAACATTATTCCTACAATATTTTGACTTTATTCTTGCAATAATATAACTTTATTACCATACTATTTTGATTTTATTCGTGTAATAATATAACTTTATTCCTATAATATTTTAACTTTTTTCTTGCAATAATATAACTTTATTCCTACAATATTTTGACTTTATTCTTGTAAAAATCTAACTTTACTCTTACAATATTTTCACTTTATTCTTGCAATAATACAACATTATTTGCATAATATTTTGACTTTACTTGTGTAAAAATATAACTTTATCCCTACAATATTTTGACTTCATTCTTGCAATAATATAACTTTATTACCATAATATTTTGACTTTATTCGTGTAATAATATAACTTTTTCTCTACAATATTTTGACTTTTTTCTTGCAATATTATAACTTTATTCCTACAATATTTTGACTTTATTCTTGTAATATTATAATTTTATTCCTACAATATTTTGACTTTATTCTTGCAATAATATAACTTTATTACCATAATATTTTGACTTTATTCGTGTAATAACATAACTTTTTTTCTACAATATTTTGACTTTTTTCTTGCAATATAATAACTTTATTCCTACAATATTTTGACTTTATTTTTGTAATAATATACCTTTATTCCTGTAATATTATAACTTTATTCCTACAATATCTTGACTTTATTCTTGCAATAATATAACTTTATTACCATAATATTTTGACTTTATTCGTTTAATAACATAACTTTTTTTCTACAATATTTTGACTTTTTTCTTGCAATATAATAACTTTATTCCTACAATATTTTGACTTTATTTTTGTAATAATATACCTTTATTCCTGTAATATTATAACGTTATTCCTACAATATCTTGACTTTATTCTTGCAATGATATAACTTTATTCCTATAATATTTTTACTCCATTCCTGTAATTTTAAACTTTTATTACTGTAATATTATAACATTATTCTTACAATATTTTGGCTACATTCTTGCAATTATATAACATTATTCCCATGATATTTTGACTTTACTCCTGTAATATAACTTTATTTTTATAATATTTTAACTTTATTCTTGCAATAATATAACTTCATCCCTATAATATTTTGACTTTATGCTTGTAATATTAAGACGTCATTCCTATTATATTTCCGCCTTATTCTTGTCATATTTTTAATTGTATTCTTATAACTTATTTTAATTCTTGTGATATTTTAACTTTATTCTCATAATATTCTGACTCTGTGAGATTGTGACCAATCCTTCTAATATGATTTTTCCTGGAATATTTTGACTTTATTTTGTAATATTATATAACTTTATCCCTGTAACCCTGGGACGGCGTGGCGCAGTGGGGAGAGTGGCCGTGCGCAACCCGAGCGTCCCTGGTTCAATCCCCACCTAGTACCAACCTCGTCATGTCCGTTGTGTCCTGAGCAAGACACTTCACCCTTGCTCCTGATGGGTGCTGGTTGGCGCCTTGCATGGCAGCTCCCTCCATCAGTGTGTGAATGTGTGTGTGAATGGGTAAATGTGGAAGGAGTGTCAAAGCGCTTTGAGTACCTTGAAGGTAGAAAAGCGCTATACAAGTACAACCCCTTTATCATTTATTTAATGTTTTAGCTTTATTCTTCTAATATTTTTAATTGTATTCTTATAATTGTATTTAATTCTTGTGATATTTAAACTTTATTCCTATAATATTTTGACTTGAACATTACAACTTGTTCCTTAATATTTCAGATGTAATACTTCCTGCATGCTAACTCCAAAGTGACTTTTTCTTCTGGTTTAGAGTCAACCAAAATCCTCTGAATGTGCGTCTGATCATTTTGTTCCCAGAGAGGCAAGCACGTCACAACTAAAGCGTGGACTTTATTTTTGCTTTTCTCTTCAATGACACACAAACACACAACAAGACAAATGACATTTTTTTTAACTGCATGTTTTGTTTTTGGGTTATTGTGTACTCACTTCCTGTCCGCCAGTAACATCCAGGGACACAAACATGTTTTAAAGGTCCCATTTTCTGGCAGTTGTACACTATGTATCACCAACTTGATGTCGGTTTGTCTGCGGCTTTACATATTGTCTACTTTTTACCCTAACATCATACCCTTTTTTTTTTACTTTTAATCAAGTACTGTCGCAAGTTTGAATAACTCACTTTATGCAAATGTATACTTGATGAAAACTGGCCAAAGTACAGAAAACACTCACTGAAAAGAGAAAAAAAAAAGTCAGTCTTGTTGCAAAGCGACAGGAAGTCACAACGTTAGCAACTTTTAAAAACATGCTAACATGACATTTTGTCACACTACAATCATAACTGCATGTTAACATTGATTTAAATAGGTTAGCAACACTAACATAGCTATGTGAGCTACGTGTTAAAATTAAATTTCAACATTAGGTCACTAAGACTAGCATGGCAACATGAGCTACATGCTAACATTACATTTTTTTCATGCTAGGTTAGCAACACTAGAACAGCTATTTGAGCTAAATGCTAACATTACATTTTTATCATGCGAGGTTAGCAACACTAGCATAGCTATGTGAGCTACATGTTAAAATGACATTCCAACATTATCAATCAATCAATCAATGTTTACTTATATAGCCCTAAATCACTAGTGTCTAGGTTAACAAGATTAGCATAGCTACATGAGCTACATGCTCACATTACATTTTGTCATGCTAGCTTAGTAACACTAACATAGCTATGTGAGCTACATGTTAAAATGACATTTCAACATTAGGTTAACAAGACTAGCATAGCGACATGAGTTACATGCTAACATTGCATTTTTATCATGCTAGGTTAGCAACACTAGAACAGCTATGTGAGCGTCATGCTAACATTGCATTTTATTATGCTATTTTAGCAATACTAACATAGCTATGTTAGCTACATGTTAAAATGACATTTCAACATTAGGTTAACAAGACTAGCATAGCTACATGAGCTACAAGCTAACATTACATTTTATCATGCTAGCTTAGTAACACTAACATAGCTATGTGAGCTACATGTTAAAATTAAATTTCAACATTAGGTCACTAAGACTAGCATAGCAACATGAGCTACATGCTAACATTACATTTTTATCATGCTAGGTTAGCGACACTAGAACAGCTATGTGAGCGTCATGCTAACATTGCATTTTATCATGCTAGGTTTGCAACACCAACATAGCTATGTGAGCTACGTGTTAAAATTACATTTTAACATTACGTTAACAAGATTAGCATAGCGACATGAGATACATGCTAACATTGTATTTTTATCATGCTAGGTTAGCAACACTAGAACAGCTATGTGAGCTAAATGCTAACATTACATTTTATCATGCTTGGTTAGCAACACTAACATAGCTATGTGAGCTACATGTTAAAATTAAATTTCAACATTAGGTCACTAAGACTACCATAGCAACATGAGCTACATGCTAACATTACATTTTTATCATGCTATGTTAGCAACACTAGAACAGGTATGTGAGCGGCATGCTAACATTGCATTTTATTACGCTATTTTAGCAATACTAACATAGCTATGTGAGCTACATGTTAAAATGACATTCCAATATTAGGTTAACAAGACTAGCATAGGTACATGAGCTACATGCTAACATTACATTTTATCATGCTAGCTTAGTAACACCAACATAGCTATGTGAGCTACATGTTAAAATTTAATTTTAACATTAGGTTAACAAGATTAGCATAGCGACATGAGCTACATGCTCACATTGCATTTTTATCATGCTAGGTTAGCAACACTAGAACAAGTATGTGAGCGGCATATTAATATTGGATTTTATCATGCTATTTTAGCAATACTAACATAGCTATTTGAGCTACATGTTAAAATGACATTCCAACATTAGGTTAACAAGACTAGCATATCTACAAGAGCTACAAGCTAACATTACATTTTATCATGCTAGCTTAGTAACACTAACATAGCTATGTGAGCTACATGTTAAAATGACATTCCAACATTAGGTTAACAAGACTGGCATAGCTACATGAGTTACATGCTAACATTACATTTTTGTCATGCTAGGTTAGTGACACTGGATGAGTTATTTGAGCTACATGCTAACATTACGTTTTTATCATGCTAGGTTAGCAACACTAGAACAGGTATGTGAGCGGCATGCTAATGGATTTTATCATGCTAGGTTAGCAACACTAGCATAGCTATGTGAACTACATGTTAAAATTACATTTCAACATTAGGTTAACAAGACTAGCATAGCTACATGCTAACATTACATTTTTATCATGCTTGGTTAGGCTATGCGAGCGATATGCTAACATTAAATTTTATAATGCTAGGTTAGCAACACTAGAACAGGTATGTGAGCGGCATGCTAATGGATTTTATCATGCTAAGTTAGCATTACTAGCATAGCTATGTGAACTACATGTTAAAATGACATTTCAACATTAGGTTAACAAGACTAGCATAGCTACATGCTAACATTACATTTTTATCATGCTAGGTTAGGCTATGTGAGCGATATGCTAACATTACATTTTATAATGCTAGGTTAGCAACACTAGACGAGCTATGTATGAGCGACATGCTAACACTACATTTCAACACCATGTCAGTTAGCATATTGCAAGTTGTACAGTTGACAAGTTTTGCATAACAGGGGACCTTTAAAGCGTTTTTCTGGACTTGACACCGTTTTAATAGCCTTTCTGCCTAATGATCTTGTTTTCAATCCAGTGATTGAAAAAGTGCTAACTGACGTCCTCCTGTGTTAGCATCCCCACCTATGACACCATCAACAGGTTCCCAAGGGACTCAGCTCCTCCAAGACACATCGACTGGTGACTTTCTTGTCCTGGCAGGTACCAAACTCCTACTTCTTCTTTCCGACACAGTGGACCCCTTCCTGTATGTCATTTTTGCATTCTGCCGAGAGTAGGTCTGGGTTCTCTTTTGCCTCGTTCCTCACTTAAAGTACGTGTGAAGTCGTCAGGTTTTGTAAATGCTAAATAAAAACAGAATTTGAATATCCCTTTTTACTCATACTCAATTAAATTGATATAATATTAGACTGAGAAAGTTGAGGAATGCTCATCAAACACTTATTATGGAACATCCCACAGGTGAACGGGCTCATTGTAAACAGGTGGGTGCCGTTATTGGGTGTAAAAGCAGCTTCTATGGAATGCACAATTTCCCAGGACGGGGCGAGAGTCACCACTTTTTCAACAAACGCGTGAGCAAATTGTTTGAGAACAACATTTCTCGACCAAGCTATTGCAAGGAATTTAGGGATTTCACCATGTACGCTCCGTAATATCATCAAAAGGTTCAGAGAATCTGGAGAAATCACTGCACGTAAGCCAGAATATTACGCACCTTGGATCCCTCAGCATCAAAATCCGACATCGGTGCGTAAAGGATATCACCACATGGGCTCAGGAATACTTCAGAAAACCACTGTCAGTGACTACAGTCGGTCGCTACATCTGCAAGTGAAAGTTAAAACTCTATAATGCAGAGCCACGGCCATTTATCAACAACACCCGGAAACACAGCCGGCTTCGCTGGACCCCAGCTCATCTAAAATGAAACTGGTGCAAAGTGGAAAAAGTGTTATATGGCCTGACGAGTCCACGTTTGAAATTGTTTTTGGTGTCCTCCGGACCAATGAGGGAAAGAACCATCCGGATTGTTCTAGGCGCGAAAGTGTAAAAGCCAGCATCTGTGAAAGTTGAGGAATGCTCATCAAACACTTATTATGGAACATCCCACAGGTGAACAGGCTAAGTGGGAACAGGTGGGTGCCATGATTGGGTATAAAAGCAGCTTCCATGAAATGCTAGGTAAATCACAAACAATGACGGGGCGAGGGTCAAGAATTTGTAAGCAAATTGTCGAACAGTTTTAGAACATTTCTCAACGAGCTATTGCAAGGAATTTAGGAATTTTACCATCTACGGTCCGTAAAATCATCAAAAAGTTCAGAGAATTTGGAGAAATTACTGCACTTAAGCGATGATATTACGGACTTTTGACCCCTCAGGCGGTACTGCATCAAAATCCGACATCAATGTGTAAAGGATATCACCACACTGTCTCAGGAACACTTCAGAAAACCACTGTCAGTAATTACCGTTGGTCGCTACATCTGTAAGTGCAAGTTAAAACACTACAATGCAAAGCCACGCCCATTTATCAAGAACACCCGGACCTGAGCTAATCTAAATTGAGACTGATGCAAAGTGGAAAAAGTGTTATACGGCCTGACGAGTCCACATTTGAAATGTGAAGTGAAGTGAATTATATTTATATAGCGCTTTTCTCAAGTGGCTCAAAGCGCTTTACATAGTGACACCCAATATCTAAGTTACATTTAAACCAGTGTGGGTGGCACTGGGAGCAGGTGGGTAAAGTGTCTTGCCCAAGGACACAACGGCAGTAACTAGGATGGCACAAGCGGGAATCGAACCTGCAACCCTCAAGTTGCAGACACGGCCACTCTACCAACCGAGCTATGCCGAAATTGTTTTTGGTGTCCTCCGGACCAATGAGGGAAAGAACCATCCGGATTGTTCTAGGCGCACAGTGTATGGTATGGGGGTGTATTAGTGGCCAAGGCATGGGTAACTTACCCATCTGTGAAGGCACCATTAATGCTGAAAGGTAAATACAGGTTTCGGAGCAACATATGTTGTCATCCAAGCAACGTTATCATGGACGCCCCTGCTTATTTCAGCAAGACAATGCCAATTCACGTGTTACAACAGCGTAGTAAAAGAGTGCGTTAATGGAATATAAGTTGAAAAGGTTTTGCAAATTCTGTTTTTTTTTTTTTAGCATTTACACAAGGTGACAACTTCACTGCTTTTGTATGAATGTTGATATCATCCAATGTTCTCCAGGCTAGCAGCATGTGAGTGATACCAAAGATCCTGCATGGATGTATTATCTTGGATCAGTTCCTGACCTTCATGTCCTAACATTGTTTGGTTTTTTCCTTCCCCACCGTTATTGATCATCAATTCACAGAATTGATTTAAAAAAATGTGATCCAGGTTTTCTTTTTGTGTCGTGTCCACAGCGGCCATGACATCTGGAGATGAAGAGAAGTACTCCCTGGTGAGTGTCTGCAACTTTAGGGGGGATGGAAGATTAATTCACCCACCAAAAATAATTTCAACACGCAAAAATTCCAATGAAAACTAATTTAAAACTTTTACACATATTTGAGCATGGGGATGCGTTATCATACATGCTTTTATTTTGTAGTAGTGTGGAATAGTGTTGTGTGGTATACTGATACTCGTATAGTACTAATGAACCATATTCGGTACTATACCGCCTATAAAACGGAGACTAACAATTATTGATGCTGGCTAATAAAAATAAATCAATAAAAAGTCCTAACAAGCATTTTAGTCCAACGAAAAAAACATTTTCTACAAGCATTTCATTGATTAATCCTCCCAAAAATAATTTTAACAAGTACAAATTCCTGTGAAACATAAAAAAGTTGTGATTATTTCCTCCAGGACACATTGTCAAAATTCCGATAAAAAATCCCTATTTTCCGACATATTTATTAAAACTTTTACACATATTTGAGCCTGGGGATGCTTTATCATACATGCTTTTATTTTGTAGTAGTGTGGACTAGTGTTGTGTGGTCTACAGATATTCGTATTGTACTAATGAATCATATTCGGTACTATACCGCCTATAAAAAATACAGGTCAAGCACCAGGAGACTAACAATTATTGATGCTGGTTAACAAAAATAAATCAATAAAAAGTCCTCCCAAGCAATTTAGTCCAACAAAAAAACATTTTTCTACAAGCACTTCATTGATTAATCCTCCCAAAAATAATTTTAACAAGTAGAAATTCTTGTGAAACATAAAAAAGTTGTGATTATTTCCTCCAGGATACATTTTCAATATTCCAATAATAAAATCCTATTTTCCGACATGTTCATTAAAACTTTTACACATATTAAGAGCCGTGTTATGTGTTATCATACATGCTTTTATTTTGTAGTAGTGTGGAATAGTGTTGTGCGTTATACCGATACTCGTATAGTACGAATTAATCATTTTCGGTACTATACCGCTTATAAAAAATACTGGTCAAGCACCAGGAGACTAACAATTATTGATGCTGGCTAATAAAAATAAATCAATAAAAAGTCCTCACAAGCAATTTAGTCCAAGAAAAAAATCCTTTTCTACAAGCACTTCATTGATTAATCCCCCCAAAAATAATTTCAACAAGTAGACATTCTTGTGAAACATAAAAAAGTTGTGATTATTTCCTCCAGGACACATTGTCAGTATTTCGATAATAAATCCCTATTTTCCGACATGTTTATTAAAACTTTTACACATATTTGAGCCTTTTAATGCGTTATCATACATGCTTTTATTTTGTAGTAGTGTGGAATAGTGTTGTGTGGTATTCAGATACTCATATAGTACTAATGAGTCATATTCGGTACTATACCGCCTTTAAAAAAAACTTCGCCCCTCCAGTACCAGGAGACTAACAATTATTGATGCTGGCTAATAAAAATAAATCAATAAAAAGTCCTCACAAGCAATTTAGTCCAACAAAAAAACATTTTCTACAAGCACTTCATTGATTAATCCTCCCCAAAATAATTTAAACAAGTAGAAATTCCTGTGAAACATAAAAAAGTTGTGATTATTTCCTCCAGGACACATTGTCAAAATTCCAATAATAAATCCCTATTTTCCGACATGTTTATTAAAACTTTTACACATATTTGAGCCTGGGGATGCTTTATCATACATGCTTTTATTTTGTAGTAGTGCGGAATAGTGTTGTGTGGTATACCGATACTCCTATAGTACTAATGAATATATTCGGTACTATACCGCCTATAAAAAATACTGGTCAAGCACCAGGAGACTAACAATTATTGATGCTGGCTAATAAAAATAAATCAATAAAAAGTCCTCACAAGCAATTTAGTCCCAACAAAAAAAACATTTTCTACAAGCACTTCATTGATTAATCCCCCCAAAAATAATTTCAACAAGTAGAAATTCCTGTGAAACATAAAAGAGTTGTGATTATTTCCTCCAGGACACATTGTCAATATTCCGATAATAAATCCCTATTTTCCATCATGTTTATTAAAACTTTTACACATATTTGAGCCTGGGGATGCGTTATCATACATGCTTTTATTTTGTAGTAGTGTGGAATAGTGTTCTGTGGTGTACCAATACTTATGAAATACTAAAGAACCATATTCGGTACTATACCGCCTATAAAAAATACCGGTCAAGCACCAGGAGACTAACAATTATTGATGCTGGCTAATAAAAATAAATCAATAAAAAGTCCTAACAAGCATTTTAGTCCAAGAAAAAAAAACATTTTTCTACAAGCATTTCATTGATTAATCCTCCCAAAAATAATGTAAAAAAGTACAAATTCTTGTGAAACATAAAAAAGTTGCGATTATTTCCTCCAGGACACTGTCAAAATTCCGATGAAAAATCCCTATTTTCCGACATGTTTATTAAAACTTTTACACATATTGGAGCCTTTTAATGCGTTATCATACATGCTTTTATTTTGTAGTAGTGTGGAATAGTGTTGTGTGGTATACCGATACTCATATAGTACTAATGAGTCATATTCGGTACTATACCGCCTTTAAAAAAACTTCGCCCCTCCAGTACCAGAAAACTAACAATTATTGATGCTGGCTAATAAAAATAAATCAATAAAAAGTCCAGCAAATAATTTTTTTCTACGATCACTTCATTGATTAATGTCCGCCCCCGTCGTCGTCACGTTGCGTCATTGCCGGTTTTATGACCAGATGAGCATGTTCGGCAGCACACATACACAGAGTACTTGCAAGCAGACACAGTGTGTAGACATAAAATGGAGAATGGACGCGTTTTTGGCGTGAAAAGTACAGATAAAGGTGACGTTATAACACCCTCAGGAAGAGGTGCTTTAAGACATGACTAGCTAATATGAGTATTTTTATTACAAGTAGCATTATCACTGGAGGACAAGGAATAGCTAAACATGCTTCACGACACATCGTAGCTCACCGGCGTCACAATGTAAACAAATGCCATGGGTGGATCTACACCCGACATCCACTGTAATGATACCAAGTACAAGAGCGCATCTGGTCGATACGACTATGATTACGTCGATATTTTTTAGCACCACACCGTCTTTTAAAAAATGTATATTATGTTTATAAAGTCAGTAAATACGTCCCCGGACACATGAGGACTTTGAATATGACCAATGTATGATCCTGGAACTACTTGGTATCGGATCGATACCTACATGCGTGGTATCATCCAAAACTAATGTCAAGTATCAAAGAAGAGAAGAATAAGTGATTATTAAATTTTAACAGAAGTGTAGATAGAACATGTTAAAAGAGAAAATAAGCAGATATTAACAGTAAATGAACAAGTGGATTAATAATTATCATCAATCAATCAATCAATGTTTATTTATATAGCCCCAAATCACAAATGTCTCAAAGGACTGCACAAATCATTACGACTACAACATCCTCGGAAGAACCCACAAAAGGGCAAGGAAAACTCACACCCAGTGGGCAGGGAGAATTCACATTCAGTGGGACGCCAGCGACAATGCTGACTATGAGAAACCTTGGAGAGGACCTCAGATGTGGGCAACCCCCCCCCCTCTAGGGGACCGAAAATTAATTTTTACAGTTTGTCCTTTATAAGGTAGACCAAATAATAGGTAGATAAATGACACAATATGTTACTGCAGATGAATTAGGAGTCTTTGTTTGTTTACTTACTACTAAAAGAGAACACTGGTTGGTAATAAAAAACAATAACCTAATTATTATGAAAGGGGAACTGCACTTTTTTAGATGAATACTTTTTTTGTTGTGTAAGATGTATAGTAAAACTGTACAACATTGTAATCGTACGAGTGAACATTGAGGAACTCTTTTTTTTTTTTTTTTTTTTTTTTATTCTAGCGTACTAACACAACGGTGTGTTACGGTATTAGCTACATTTGCGTGCCGGCCCAATCACATAATATCTACGGCTTTTACACACAAACAAGTGCATACCAAGCATACTTTGTCAACAGCCATACAGGTCACACTACGATTGGCCGTATAAACAACTTTAACACTGTTAGAAATATGCGCCACACTGTGAACCCACACCAAACAAGAATGACGAACACATTTCGGGAGAACATCCACACCATAACACAACAGAACAAATACCCAGAAGCCCTTGCAGCACTAACTCTTCTGGGATGCTACAATATACACATTAGAGACACATGTAGACCGCAATATGATGGCAGTCACACATTAAAGATGCGTGTAGACTGCAATATGATGGCAGTCACACAAGAGAGATGCTTGTAGACTGCAATATGATGGCAGTCACACATAAGCGACACGTGTAGATATATGGCAGTCCCACATTAGAGACACGTGTAGACCGCAATATGATGGCAGTCACACAAGAGATAAGTGTAGACCGCAATATGATGGCAGTCACACAAGAGATAAGTGTAGACTGCAATATGATGGCAGTCACACATAAGCGACACGTGTAGATATATGGCAGTCACACATTAGAGACACGTGTAGACCGCAATATGATGGCAGTCACACAAGAGATAAGTGTAGACTGCAATATGATGGCAGTCACACACAACAGACACATGTGTAGACTGCAATATGATGGCAGCCACACATAAGAGACACGTGTAGACTGCAATATATGATGGCAGCCACACATAAGAGACACGTGTAGACTGCAATATGATGGCAGTCACACACAACAGACACGTGTAGACTGCAATATGATGGCAGACACACATAAGACACACGTGTAGACTGCAATATGATTGCAGCCACACATAAGAGACACGTGTAGACTGCAATATGATGGCAGCCACACATAAGAGAGACGTGTAGACTGCAATATGATGGCACTCACACATAAGAGACACGTGTAGACCACAATATGATGGCAGTCGCACATAAGAGACATGTGTAGACTGCAATATGATGGCACTCACACATAAGAGACACGTGTAGACCACAATATGATGTCAGTCACACATAATAGACGTGTGTAAACTGCAATATGATGGCAGTCACACATAAGAGACACGTGTAGACTACAATATGATGGCAGTCACACATAAGAGACACGTGTAGACTACAATATGATGGCAGTCACACATAAGAGACACGTGTAGACTACAATATGATGGCAGTCACACATAAGAGATACATGTTGACTGCAATATGATGGCAGTCACGCCGGAAAATACTGTGAGTAAAACTAAAAAGTCGGTTTTTAAAGAAAACCTTTTTAAAGTTCTATGGATGACATTTTATCAGAACATACTCTGATATTAAAAAAAGAAACAAAATGATATCTGTCTGTAAATAAATACATTTATTTCTTTTGTGTGTTCGCAGGATTCTTCCTTCATGGAACTTTGAACCTGACTGAACCAAACATCGGGATTTCTCCGTCATGAAGAAGAATTCTGGGAATTTGTATTTTTATTTTTTTTTTAATTTTCATCCTTACTCGGCCAAGAAGTTTCCAGCCGGGCGTGACCTGGTTCTCCGTCCGGACCGGGCTGGTTCTGCACGGTTCCGTGTCCTCCACTCTGTTTACACAGGTCCCACCCGGACTTGAGGCTATTTTACACCAACCTTGACGCTAAGTAGTGGCAGGAAAGTCAAGGACACGCTAAAAAGGTTAGCTTGGTTGTTTTTGCGAGAAAACAACCTTTTACGTGGGAAAAAAAAAAAAGTGGACTATATCTAGCGTGACTTTGGATGTTTACAATATTTTTAATACTAGGTTGCTAATGTGGTCGCATCAAGACTGCTTGCCTTTCATTTTGGCATTTAGTGCTTTTTAAAAGAACCCTGAGACGCTCTTTTAAACTACCTGGTTGCCAGCTTAGCCCTTTTTTGGAAAATTTCGCAGCAACTCGAGCATCAACATATTTTCAGCTTTTCAACGTCCACATCCGTCCACGTCCGATGTTTTTTTTTGTGGCATTTTTACCTGGATGGTGTTCAAAATGAGTGTTTGTAACAACACTCAAGATCTCAACACAGGCCCAAAAAAAATGATGTTTTTTCACTTTGTTTTTGACAGAGGTATGACATTTTTCCTCCGTCATTAGAAATACGAGATAGAAACGCGCTTGACCGAAGACGGACTTCACTGCCTGCGAATGAAAGTTAAGTACTGTATTTTTCGGACTACAAGGCGCACTTAAAATCCTTCCATTTTCAATTTTATTTGGCACATGGTGTAATGATAAGTGTGACCGGTAGATGGCAGTCACACATAAGAGATATGTGTAGACTGCAATGTGATTGCAGTGAAGCACGAGGGATATGTGTGTTTTGTTGACTGCAATATGATGGCAGTCACACATAAGAGATATGTGTAGACTGCAATGTGATTGCAGTGAAGCACGTGGGATATGTGTGTTTTGTTGACTGCAATATGATGGCAGTCACACATAAGAAATGAGTGTAGACTGCAATTAGATGGCAGTCACACATAAGAAATAAGTGTAGACTGCAATATGATGGCAGTCACACATAAGAAATAAGTGTAGACTGCAATATGATGGCAGTCACACATACGAGACACGTGTAGACTGCAGTATGATGGCAGTCACACATAAGAGATACGTGTAGACTGCAATATGATGGCAGTCATACATACGAGATATGTGTAGACTGCAATGTGATTGCAGTGAAGCACGTGGGATATGTGTGTTTTGTTGACTGCAATATGATGGCAGTCACACATAAGAAATGAGTGTAGACTGCAATTAGATGGCAGTCACACATAAGAAATAAGTGTAGACTGCAATATGATGGCAGTCACACATAAGAAATAAGTGTAGACTGCAATATGATGGCAGTCACACATACGAGACACGTGTAGACTGCAGTATGATGGCAGTCACACATAAGAGATACGTGTAGACTGCAATATGATGGCAGTCATACATACGAGATATGTGTAGACTGCAATGTGATTGCAGTGAAGCACGTGGGATATGTGTGTTTTGTTGACTGCAATATGATGGCAGTCACACATAAGAGATATGTGTAGACTGCAATGTGATTGCAGTGAAGCACGTGGGATATGTGTGTTTTGTTGACTGCAATATGATGGCAGTCACACATAAGAGACACGTGTAGACTACAATATGACTCAAGTAAACAACACCAAAACTTTAAATGTTTCATTGATAATCTACAACCTCACACACGGCCCTCAAACATTGTTCTAAAATGTCTCCTTTGATGCGCCCTGTGGTCCGGAACATACGGTAACTTAAACTAAAAAAACGATATTTAAAGAAAACCTTTTTAATGTTGATAATCAACACTCCGAGTTCCCAGAATCCTTCATGATTGAATGTTCGGAGAACAATCCCAGGAAAACGATCATGTTTTAAAAAAAAAAAAGTATCTGTTATTTAATATTTTCATGTAACTTACAAAGTACAAAATGTTCTCTGGCCAAGGTCTATTTTTTACCGTAGATCTCAGGTGGTTCTTAGCGCTCGCTCGATAACTGCCTGCTCGGGAATTTTTTTTGGATGAATCGGTCATGTCAGTACAGTATGGATACAGTTAGATACCGGAACCTGCGAATGTATCGGAGTTAGCTTTTTCCCTTTTTGTTGTCTTATCCCGTATGCTGGAAGGGAGCGCTAACACGTCCTCGCTAACGATAGTTCTCGCTGTTGAGGTCCAAACCTACGACAATCAATCCCTGCTCCAACAGAACATGGCTGTGTGGTTCTGAACATGCACACCGAGACAAAGAAACATTTTTAAAAGCCTCTGGTTAACACACCTTGCTAGATTAATTTTACATTTTTTATTCATCTCTTTCGTTGATGTACATTTTTGATCAATAGACAATTAAACTTGAGCAACTGAAGACATATTTACACAAAAATGCTTGAGAAGGAACAGGATGTAGAAAATGTTATATTTCCTGCCCCCCTTCAAAATAAAATGTAGTCTTACTTCATGGATAGCACACATTCACAAGCATACCAACCAAACAAATACATCCAAATATAATGAAAATGGACAAAAAAACAGACAACAAAAAGAAAACGAGTGCAAAACTTCATGAAGTACGAAACCGAACGAAAAAATAAATATTTTAGGGGGGACATTTTTTTCCGCTAAAATGTCATAACGGTCCCCCCTTACGGAAAAAAAACCAGACGTTATTTAGCAGCACAATACCGGTGCTGTAGTTGTAGGAGAAGTCCGGAAACGTCATCAGGAGTCCCGACAAAACCCGAAAATGACAGAAAATGCATCTTTTACGGAAATTTTTATTCGCTAAAATGTCGTGAGGGGGACTCTTACACAAAAATTCAAAAAAACGGACTTGCTTCAGCAGCACAATACTGGTGCTGTAGTTGTAGTTGTCTCAAAACGTCATCAGGAGTCCCAACAAAACCCGATAATGACAGAAAATGCATCTTTTACAGAAATTTTTATTCGCTAAAATGTCGTCAGGGGGGACTCTTACACAAAAATTCAAAAAAAAGGACTTGCTTCAGCAGCACAATACTGGTGCTGTAGTTGTAGTTGTCTCAAAACGTCATCAGGAGTCCCGCAACAAAACCAGAAAATGGCAGAAAATGAATATTTTTGGAATAACATTTTCGCTAAAATGTCTTACACAAAAATGCAAAAGACAGACTTCCTCCAGCAGCACAATACAGGTGCTGTAGTTGTAGGAGATGTCTGAAAACACCATCAGGAGTCCCGACAAAATCCGAAAATGGCAGAAAATTCATGTTTTATGGGGGGAAAAAATTGCTAAAATGTCGTAAGGGGGGACACTTATACAAAAATAAAAAATAAAACGGATTTGCTTCGACAACACAATACTGGTGCTGTAGTTGTAGGAGATGTCTCAAAATCTCATCAGGAGTCTCGACAAAACCCAAAAATAGCAAAAAAAAAATGCATATTTTACGAAAGAAAAAAAACGCTAATGTCGTAAGGGGGGACCCTTATACAAAAATTTAAAAAAACGGACTTGCTTCAGCAGCACAATACTGATGCTGTAGTTGTAGGAGATGTCTCAAAACGTCATCAGGAGTCCCGACAAAACCCGAAAATGGCAGAAAAGGAATATTTTTGGAAAACTTTTTTTCGCCAAAATGTCGTAAGGAGGGACTCTTACACAAAAATGCAAAAGAACAGGCTTCTTTCATAAGCACAATACAGGTGCTGTAGTTGTAGGAGATGTCTGAAAACGCCATCAGGAGTCCCGACAAAATCCGAAAATGGCAGAAAATTCATGTTTTATGGAAAAAAAAATTTGCTAAAATGTCGTAAGGGGGGACACTTATACAAAAATAAAAAATAAAACGGATTTGCTTCGGCAGCACAATACTGGTGCTGTAGTTGTAGGAGATGTCTCAAAACGTCATCAGGAGTCCCGACAAAACCCAAAAATAGCAAAAAAAAAAATGCATATTTTACGAAAGAAAAAAATCGCTAATGTCGTAAGGGGGGACCCTTATACAAAAATTTTAAAAAACGGACTTGCTTCAGCAGCACAATAGTGGTGCTGTAGTTGTAGGAGATGTCTCAAAACGTCATCAGGAGTCCCGACAAAACCCGAAAATGGCAGAAAAAGAATATTTTTGAAAACTTTTTTTCGCTAAAATGTCGTGAGGAGGGACTCTTATACAAAAATGCAAAAGAACAGACTTCTTTCATAAGCACAATACAGGTGCTGTAGTTGTAGGAGATGTCTGAAAACGCCATCAGGAGTCCCGACAAAATCCGAAAATGGCAGAAAATTCATGTTTTATGGGAAAAAAAATTCGCTAAAATGTCGTAAGGGGGGACACTTATACAAAAATAAAAAATAAAACGGATTTGCTTCGGCAGCACAATACTGGTGCTGTAGTTGTAGGAGATGTCTCAAAACGTCATCAGGAGTCCCGACAAAACCCGAAAATGGCAGAAAAAGAATATTTTTGGAAAACTTTTTTTCGCCAAAATGTCGTAAGGAGGGACTCTTACACAAAAATGCAAAAGAACAGACTTCTTTCATAAGCACAATACAGGTGCTGTAGTTGTAGGAGATGTCTGAAAACACCATCAGGAGTCCCGACAAAATCCGAAAATGGCAGAAAATTCATGTTTTATGGGAAAAAAAATTCGCTAAAATGTCGTAAGGGGGAACACTTATATAAAAATAAAAAATAAAACGGATTTGCTTCGACAGCACAATAGTGGTGCTGTAGTTGTAGGAGATGTCTCAAAACGTCATCAGGAGTCCCGACAGAACCCGAAAATGGCAGAAAATTCATGTTTTATGGAAAAAAAAATTCGCTAAAATGTCGTAAGGGGGGACACTTATACAAAAATAAAAAATAAAACGGATTTGCTTCGGCAGCACAATACTGGTGCTGTAGTTGTAGGAGATGTCTCAAAACGTCATCAGGAGTCCCGACAAAACCCAAAAATAGAAAAAAAAAATGCATATTTTACGAAAGAAAAAAATCGCTAATGTCGTAAGGGGGGACCCTTTTACAAAAATGTTAAAAAACGGACTTGCTTCAGCAGCACAATAGTGGTGCTGTAGTTGTAGGAGATGTCTCAAAACGTCATCAGGAGTCCCGACAAAACCCGAAAATGGCAGAAAAAGAATATTTTTGGAAAACTTTTTTTCGCTAAAATGTCGTGAGGAGGGACTCTTATACAAAAATGCAAAAGAACAGACTTCTTTCATAAGCACAATACAGGTGCTGTAGTTGTAGGAGATGTCTGAAAACGCCATCAGGAGTCCCGACAAAATCCGAAAATGGCAGAAAATTCATGTTTTATGGGAAAAAAAATTCGCTAAAAAGTCGTAAGGGGGGACACTTATACAAAAATAAAAAATAAAACGGATTTGCTTCGGCAGCACAATACTGGTGCTGTAGTTGTAGGAGATGTCTCAAAACGTCATCAGGAGTCCCGACAAAACCCGAAAATGGCAGAAAAAGAATATTTTTGGAAAACTTTTTTTCGCCAAAATGTCGTAAGGAGGGACTCTTACACAAAAATGCAAAAGAACAGACTTCTTTCATAAGCACAATACAGGTGCTGTAGTTGTAGGAGATGTCTGAAAACACCACCAGGAGTCCCGACAAAATCCGAAAATGGCAGAAAATTCATGTTTTATGGGAAAAAAAATTTGCTAAAATGTCGTAAGGGGGAACACTTATATAAAAATAAAAAATAAAACGGATTTGGTTCGACAGCACAATAGTGGTGCTGTAGTTGTAGGAGATGTCTCAAAACGTCATCAGGAGTCCCGACAGAACCCGAAAATGGCAGAAAATGCATATTTTAAGGACTTTTTTTTCCCGTTAAAATGTCGTAAGAGGGGACTCTTAAACAAAAATGCAAAAGAACAGACTTGTTTCATTAGTGCAATACAGGTGCTGTAGTTGCAGGAGATGTCTCAAAGCGTCATCAGGAGTCACGACAAAACCCGAAAATGGTAGAAAATGCATATTTTTGGAAAACTTTTTTTCGCTAAAATGTCGTAAAAATAAACCAAAATATAAAAAAAAAACAGACTTGCTTCAGCAGCACAATACTGGTGCTGTAGTTTTAGGAGATGTCTCAAAATGTCATCAGGAGTCCCGACAAAACCCGAAAATGGCAGAAAATGCATAGTTTACGGTAAAAAATATACGCTAAAATGTCGTAAGGGGGGACCCTTACACGAAAATGCAAAAGAACAGACTTTTCTTAAGCAGCACAATACTTGCATTTGTAGGAGATGTCTCAAAACGTCTTCAAGAGTCCCGACAAAATCCGAAAATGTCAGAAAATGCATATATTACGGAAAAAATATTTCGCTAAAATGTCGTAAGGGGGGGACCCTTATACAAAAATAAAAAAAAACTGATTTGATTCGGCAGCACAATAACGGTGCTGTAGTTGTAGATGTCTCAAAATGTCATCAGTAGTCCCGACAAAACCCAAAAATGGCTGAAAATGCATATTTTACGGGAAAAAAATGTCGCTAAAATGTCATAAGAGGGGACCTTTGCACAAATATGCAAAAGAACAGACTTGCTTCAGCAGCACAATACTGGTGCAGTAGTTGTAGGAGATGTCTAAAAATGCCATCAGGAGTCCCGACAATACCCGAAAATGGCAGAAAATGCTTATTTTACAGAATTTTTTTTCGCTGAAATGTCGTAAGGAGGGACCCTTATACAAAAATTCAAAAAAACTGACTTTCTTCAGCAGCACAATACTGGTGCTATAGTTGTAGAAGATGTCTCAAAACATCATCAGGAGTCTCGACAAAACCCGACAATGTCTTGCTACACACCTCGCTAGTTTCATTTTTTATTAATGTGTGCATTTTTGATCAATAGACAATTAAACTTGAGCAACTGAAGACATATTTACACACTTCTTCTTGAGAAGGAACAGGATGTAGAAAATGTTATATTTCCTGCCCCCTTCAACATAAAAAGTAGTCTTCCTTCATGGATAGCACACATTCACAAGCATACACACCAAACAAATACATCCAAATATAATCAATCAATCAATCAATGTTTATTTATATAGCCCTAAATCACAAGTGTCTCAAAGGGCTGCGCAAGCCACAACGACATCCTCGGTTCAGAGCCCACATCAGGGCAAGGAAAAACTCACAACCCAGTGGGACGTCAATGGGAATGACTATGAGAAACCTTGGAGAGGACCGCAGGACCTTAAAGTCACATCTTAAGTGCACAGGAAGCCAGTGCAGGTATATATGTAGGTATATATGTATATAAAGGTATGTGCAGTATAGGCGAAACATGATCACATTTTCTTGTTCTTGTCAAAAATCCAGCTGCCGCATTTTGTACCAACTGTAATCTTTTAACGCTAGACTTAGGGAGACGTGAAAATAACACGTTACAGGAATCGAGACGTAACGAACGCGTGAATAATGTTCCCAACATCGCTCGTTGGACAAAACGGAACAGATTTTAGCGATATTACGCAAATATGTGTAACCTTTTCAGATTACACATTAATTATCACCACAAACTAAAATAACTTAAGTATTAAAAATTACATAAAAAAAAGGCGTTAGCGTCCAAGTCAGGTAGTTTAAAAAAAGAAGCGCTGGTGGACAAAACAGTTTTTTTTGTCAACCGAGGGACAACGTTTTGATTTGTTGGAAGTGCTTACATGTAAATGGTGAATAAAGATTGGCATTCCAGCTTGTAATTAATGATTCAATAATTATTCTCCCACTTATGGCGTCTTTTGGCACTGGTGCAACTTGAATCCGTCGATTGGTATGTGTTTGTTTGGCATTAAATGCGGGTGGAGGGAAAGGCTGGATGCAAATATAGCTACAAATGTAACGTCATGATGCAAAGAAAAACACAAAAAGCCAGTTACGTGAAACATTCCATAAAAATAATTATTTTTTTACTATTGTAATACAATTAATAAAACACACTGTCAGGGATGAGTGACGGCACATTGTTGTAAGGGGGCACAAGTTTGTTTGTTTTTTCTGGTAGTTTCCCCGGCCAAGTATTTGAGATTTTTTTGCCATTAAGGGTCATGTGTAAATGGTACATACAAAAGAGAATACAATGATTTGCAAATCCTTTTCAAACTTATATTCAATTGAATAGACTGCAAAGACAAGATATTTCATGTTCACACTGACAAACCTTTCTTTTTATGGAGCAAATAATCATGAACTTAGAATTTAATGGCAGCAACACATTGCAAAAAATGCATTTTCACCACTGTGTTAAACAGAAGACAGACCCCGATTAAGTGGTGAATATACAGGAGTCTCAACACGATGAAGTGGTGAATATACAGAAGACACAACACGATAAAGTGGTAAATATACAGAAGACAGACCCCGATAAAGTGGTGAATATACAGAAGACACAACACGATAAAGTGGTGAATATACAGAAGACACAACACAATGAAGTGGTGAATATACAGAAAACACAACACAATGAAGTGGTGAATATACAGAAGACAACACAATGAAGTGGTGAATATACAGAAGACAACACAATGAAGTGGTGAATATACAGAAGACACAACATAATAAAGTGGTAAATATACAGAAGACACAACACAATGAAGTGGTGAATATACAGAAGACACAACACAATAAAGTGGTGAATATACAGAAGACACAACACAATGAAGTGGTGAATATACAGAAGACACAACACGATAAAGTGGTGAATATACAGAAGACACACCCCGATAAAGTGGTGAATATACAGGAGACTCAACACAATGAAGTGGTGAATATACAGAAGACACAACACAATGAAGTGGTGAATATACAGAAGACCCAACACAATGAAGTGGTGAATATACAGAAGACACGACACAATGAAGTGGTGAATATATAGAAGACACAACACAATGAAGTGGTGAATATACAGAAGACACGACACAATAAAGTGGTGAATATACAGAAGACACAACACGATAAAGTGGTGAATATACAGAAGACACAACACAATGAAGTGGTGAATATACAGAAGACACAACACAATAAAGTGGTGAATATACAGAAGACACGACACAATAAAGTGGTGAATATACAGAAGACACAACACAATGAAGTGGTGAATATACAGAAGACACAACACGATAAAGTGGTGAATATACAGAAGACACAACATAAAGTGGTGAATATACAGAAGACACAACACAATGAAGTGGTGAATATACAGAAGACACGACACAATGAAGTGGTGAATATACAGAAGACACAACACAATGAAGTGGTGAATATACAGAAGACACGACACAATAAAGTGGTGAATATACAGAAGACACAACACGATAAAGTGGTGAATATACAGAAGACACAACACAATGAAGTGGTGAATATACAGAAGACACAACACAATGAAGTGGTGAATATACAGAAGACAACACAATAAAGTGGTGAATATACAGAAGACACAACACGATAAAGTGGTGAATATACAGAAGACACAACATGATAAAGTGGTGAATATACAGAAGACACAACACAATGAAGTGGTGAATATACAGAAGACACAACACAATGAAGTGGTGAATATACAGAAGACACAACACAATAAAGTGGTGAATATACAGAAGACACAACACAATGAAGTGGTGAATATACAGAAGACACAACACAATGAAGTGGTGAATATACAGAAGACACAACACGATAAAGTGGTGAATATACAGAAGACACAACATGATAAAGTGGTGAATATACAGAAGACACAACACAATGAAGTGGTGAATATACAGAAGACAACACAATAAAGTGGTGAATATACAGAAGACACAACACGATAAAGTGGTGAATATACAGAAGACAACATGATAAAGTGGTGAATATACAGAAGACACAACACAATGAAGTGGTGAATATACAGAAGACACAACACAATGAAGTGGTGAATATACAGAAGACACAACACAATAAAGTGGTGAATATACAGAAGACACAACACAATAAAGTGGTGAATATACAGAAGACACAACACAGTGAAGTGGTGAATATACAGAAGACACAACACAATGAAGTGGTGAATATACAGAAGACACATGACATAATACATGTGAGTTTTTATCTGTAAATAACAATATATAAATAATAAATGCCAGTTTTTATCTGCAATGAAGTGGAGACTTGCCCAGGGTGTACTCCGCCTTCCGCCCGAATGCAACGGATATAGGCTCCAGGGACCCCGTGCGACCCTGAACGGGACAAGCGGTAGGAAATGGATGGATGGGTGTCCTTTTTTATATATAAATGACAATATAAAACTAATACATGTTAGTGTTTATCTGTAAATAATATATAAATAATAAATGTCAGTGTTTATCTGTAAATAAACATTATATAAATAATAAATGTCAGTTTTATCTGTAAATAAACAATATATAAATAATAAATGTCAGTTTTATCTGTAAATAATACATCAATAGTAAATGTCAATGTATGTACAGAAAAAATGTTAGTGTTTATAAATAACAATAATTAATAAATGTAAGTCTTTTTTATAAATGATGATATGTACTTAATAAATGACAGTGTTAATCTGTAAATAACAATATATCAATAATACATGTTAGTGTTTATCTGTAAATAATATATAAAAATAATGTTTATCTGTAAGTAACAATATATATCCGTAAATAATATATCAATAATAAATGTCAGTGTGTCTGTAAATAATATATACAGAATACATTTTAGTGTTTATAAATAACAATATATAATTAATAAATGTCCGTTTTTATCTGTAAATAACAATATATAAATAATAAGTGTCAGTGTTATTTGTAAATAGTATATACAGAATAAATGTTAGTGTATATTAATAAAAATATCTAATTAAATGTAATTCTTTATCTGTAAATAACAAATACATACTTAATAAATGTCAGTGTTTATCTGTAAATAATACATCAATAATAAATGTCAGTGTTTCTGTAAATAATATATGCAAAATAAATGTTAGTGTTCATAAATAACAATATATAACTAATACATGTTAGTGTTTATCTGTAAATAATATTTAAAGAATACATGTCAGTGTTTATGTAAATAACAATACATCAATAATTTTTTTTTAGTGTTTATCTGTAATATTTTTCCAAAACTTTTTGGGACTAAAATGTCTTAGCTTACCCCCAAATTGAAAAAAAAAAGTGTATAATATTACACAGCGCCCCTCTGTGGTGGTTTAAGGAAATCATTCCAGTGAGAAACGCCCCCTTTTTTTTTTCCAGGGCTGTCAATGTCACCTGACTAAGGTCGAAGGTTAGAGCGGCCATCTTGTTTCCCCATGTTGTGTATGTGAGACATGTGCTGGACAAACATGTCCTTCTGAAGCTCTGCAGCGTCCTTGTTGAGCCTCCAAGAAGCTTCTTTAGTAAGTCTGTCCCACACATGACATCTTTCTTAGTAAGTCTGTCCCACACATGACATCTTTCTTAGTAAGTCTGTCCCACACATGACATCTTTCTTAGTAAGTCTGTCCCACACATGACATCTTTCTTAGTAAGTCTGTCCCACACATGACATCTTTCTTAGTAAGTCTGTCCCACACATGACATCTTTCTTAGTAAGTCTGTCCCACACATGACATCTTTCTTAGTAAGTCTGTCCCACACATGACATCTTTCTTAGTGAGTCTGTCCCACACATGACATCTTTCTTAGTAAGTCTGTCCCACACATGACATCTTTCTTAGTAAGTCTGTCCCACACATGACATCTTTCTTAGTAAGTCTGTCCCACACATGACATCTTTCTTAGTAAGTCTGTCCCACACATGACATCTTTCTTAGTAAGTCTGTCCCACACATGACATCTTTCTTAGTAAGTCTGTCCCACACATGACATCTTTCTTAGTGAGTCCGTCCCACACATGACATCTTTCTTAGTGAGTCCGTCCCACACATGACATCTTTCTTAGTAAGTCTGTCCCACACATGACATCTTTCTTAGTAAGTCTGTCCCACACATGACATCTTTCTTAGTAAGTCTGTCCCACACATGACATCTTTCTTAGTGAGTCTGTCCCACACATGACATCTTTCTTAGTAAGTCTGTCCCACACATGACATCTTTCTTAGTAAGTCTGTCCCACACATGATATCTTTCTTAGTAAGTCTGTCCCACACATGACATCTTTCTTAGTGAGTCTGTCCCACACATGACATCTTTCTTAGTGAGTCTGTCCCACACATGACATCTTTCTTAGTAAGTCTGTCCCACACATGACATCTTTCTTAGTAAGTCTGTCCCACACATGACATCTTTCTTAGTAAGTCTGTCCCACACATGACATCTTTCTTAGTAAGTCTGTCCCACACATGACATCTTTCTTAGTAAGTCTGTCCCACACATGACATCTTTCTTAGTGAGTCTGTCCCACACATGACATCTTTCTTAGTGAGTCTGTCCCACACATGACATCTTTCTTAGTAAGTCTGTCCCACACATGACATCTTTCTTAGTAAGTCTGTCCCACACATGACATCTTTCTTTGTAAGTCTGTCCCACACATGACATCTTTCTTAGTAAGTATGTCCCACACATGACATCTTTCTTAGTAAGTCTGTCCCACACATGACATCTTTCTTAGAAGTCTGTCCCACACATGACATCTTTCTTCGTAAGTCTGTCCCACACATGACATCTTTCTTAGTAAGTCTGTCCCACACATGACATCTTTCTTAGTAAGTCTGTCCCACACATGACATCTTTCTTAGTAAGTCTGTCCCACACATGACATCTTTCTTAGTAAGTCTGTCCCACACATGACATCTTTCTTAGTAAGTCTTTATTTCTAAAAGTAAAAGACTTCCTTGTGGTCTACATAACATGTAATGGTGGTTAGGGTTAGGTCAAAATGTTGCATAGGTGATGTTGTAGAGATCATCTTCAAGTCGCTTTCTGACAGTCGCCCTTTTGTGGGCGGTCTTATTTACCTGCGTCTTATCCCCCTCATCTTTGTTGTGAAGTGTCAAGAGATGGCGCTAACTGTTTTAATGACATTCAGACTTTACTTCCATCAATAACAGAGCAGCATCTCTTCATCCAGAAACAACACCAGAAATTTGTCCCGTGAAAAACCATCCAACCAGAACTCTAATAACTAAAGTTCCTCGGGTGAATAATGTCAACTCACAACACCGGTATGTTTTAGTGCTTTCAAGGCCAGTTTACGGACAGATATGAGTAATAACTTTACACTTCTTTATGTTAGAAATGGCAACAGTGGAGGATGGATTTCAAGAACAAGAAGGTGGAGACAAAGAAGAAGCTTATTGACTACGGGGTCGGCACGGACTACAAAGGCGGATCTGCACACATTTTCAGGACTTGCGCGGATCCCAAATACAGATCAGCAGGTACCAGAAGGTAAGCAACTTTATTTAACGAAAATGTTTAAGAAGGGTGCTCTATGCAAAGATTCCAAAAAACGAACTTTCTTCAGCCGCACAATACTTGTGCTATAGTTGTAGGAAATGTCTCAAAACCTCTTCAGAAGTGCCGACAAAACCCAAAAAGGGCCGAAAATGCATATTTTTGGAAAACTTTATTTCTCGAAAATGTCGTAAGGGGGGGGGGGGCCTTACGCAAAAAATCCCAAAAACGAACTTTATTCAGCCGCACAATACTTGTGCTATAGTTGTAGGAAATGTCTCAAAACCTCTTCAGAAGTGCCGACAAAACCCAAAAAGGGCAAAAAATGCATAATTTTGGAAAACTTTATTTCTCGAAAATGGGCCTTACGCAAAAATCCCCAAAAACAAACTTTCTTCAGCCGCACAATACTTGTGCTATAGTTGTAGGAAATGTCTCAAAACCTCTTCAGAAGTGCCGACAAAACCCGACAAGGGCAGAAAATGCATATTTTTGGAAAAAAAAAATTCTCGTAAATGTCGTAAGGGCGGGGGGCCTTACGCAAAAATTCCCAAAAACAAACTTTCTTCAGCCGCACAATACTTGTGCTATAGTTGTAGGAAATGTCTCAAAACCTATTCAGAAGTGCCGACAAAACCCGAGAAGGGCAGAAAATGCATATTTTTGGAAAAAAAAAATTCGCGAAAATGTCGTAAGGGGGGGGCCTTACGCAAAAATTCCCCAAAACAAACTTTCTTCAGCCGCACAATACTTGTGCTATAGTTGTAGGAAATGTCTCAAAACCTCTTCAGAAGTGCCAACAAAACCCAAAAAGGGCAGAAAATGCATATGATTGGAAAAAAAAATCTCGAAAATGTCGTAAGGGGAGGGCCTTACGCAAAAATTCCCAAAAACGAACTTTCTTCAGCCGCACAATACTTGTGCTATAGTTGTAGGAAATGTCTCAAAACCTCTTCAGAAGTGCCGACAAAACCCAAAAAGGGCAGAAAATGCATATTTTTGGAAAACTTTATTTCTCGAAAATGTCGTAAGGGGGGCCCTTACGCAAAAATTCCCAAAAACGAACTTTCTTCAGCCGCACAATACTTGTGCTATAGTTGTAGGAAATGTCTCAAAACCTCTTCAAAAGTGCCGACAAAACCCAAAGAGGGCAGAAAATGCATATTTTTGGAAAACTTTATTTCTCGAAAATGTCGTAAGGGGGCCTTACGCAAAAATTCCCAAAAACGAACTTTCTTCAGCCGCACAATACTTGTGCTATAGTTGTAGGAAATGTCTCAAAACCTCTTCAGAAGTGCCGACAAAACGCGACAAGGGCAGAAAATGCATATTTTTGGAAAAAAACATTTCTCGACAATGTCGTAAGGGGGCCTTACGCGAAAATTCCCAAAAACAAACTTTCTTCAGCCGCACAATACTTGTGCTATAGTTGTAGGAAATGTCTCAAAACCTCTTCAGAAGTGCCGACAAAACCCAAAAAGGGCAGGAAATGCATATTTTTGGAAAACTTTATTTCTCGAAAATGTCGTAAGGGGGGCCCTTACGCAAAAATTCCCAAAAACGAACTTTCTTCAGCCGCACAATACTTGTGCTATAGTTGTAGGAAATGTCTCAAAACCTCTTCAGAAGTGCCGACAAAACCCAAAAAGGGCAGAAAATGCATATTTTTGGAAAACTTTATTTCTCGAAAATGTCGTAAGGGGGGGGCCTTACGCAAAAATTCCCAAAAACGAACTTTCTTCAGCCGCACAATACTTGTGCTATAGTTGTAGGAAATGTCTCAAAACCTCTTCAAAAGTGCCGACAAAACCCAAAGAGGGCAGAAAATGCATATTTTTGGAAAACTTTATTTCTCGAAAATGTCGTAAGGGGGCCTTACGCAAAAATTCCCAAAAACGAACTTTCTTCAGCCGCACAATACTTGTGCTATAGTTGTAGGAAATGTCTCAAAACCTCTTCAGAAGTGCCGACAAAACGCGACAAGGGCAGAAAATGCATATTTTTGGAAAAAAACATTTCTCGACAATGTCGTAAGGGGGCCTTACGCGAAAATTCCCAAAAACAAACTTTCTTCAGCCACACAATACTTGTGCTATAGTTGTAGGAAATGTCTCAAAACCTCTTCAGAAGTGCCGACAAAACCCAAAAAGGGCAGGAAATGCATATTTTTGGAAAACTTTATTTCTCGAAAATGTCGTAAGGGGGGCCCTTACGCAAAAATTCCCAAAAACGAACTTTCTTCAGCCGCACAATACTTGTGCTATAGTTGTAGGAAATGTCTCAAAACCTCTTCAGAAGTGCCGACAAAACCCAAAAAGGGCAGAAAATGCATATTTTTGGAAAACTTTATTTCTCGAAAATGTCGTAAGGGGGGCCCTTACGCAAAAATTCCCAAAAACGAACTTTCTTCAGCCGCACAATACTTGTGCTATAGTTGTAGGAAATGTCTCAAAACCTCTTCAGAAGTGCCGACAAAACCCAAAAAGGGCAGAAAATGCATATTTTTGGAAAACTTTATTTCTCGAAAATGTCGTAAGGGGGCCTTACGCAAAAATTCCCAAAAACGAACTTTCTTCAGCCGCACAATACTTGTGCTATAGTTGTAGGAAATGTCTCAAAACCTCTTCAGAAGTGCCGACAAAACCCAAAAAGGGCCGAAAATGCATATTTTTGGAAAAAAAAAATTCTCGAAAATGTCGTAAGGGGGGGGGGGCCTTACGCAAAAAATAAAAAAAACAAACTTTTTTCAGCCGCACAATACTTGTGCTATAGTTGTAGGAAATGTCTCAAAACCTCTTCAGAAGTGCCGACAAAACCCAAAAAGGGCAGAAAATGCATATTTTTGGAAAACTTTATTTCTCGAAAATGTCGTAAGGGTGAGTTTTCACGCAAAAATTCCCAAAAACGAACTTTTTTCAGCCGCACAATACTTGTGCTATAGTTGTAGGAAATGTCTCAAAACCTCTTCAGAAGTGCCGGCAAAACCCAAAAAGGGCAGAAAATACATATTTTTGGAAAACTTTATTTCTCGAAAATGTCGTAAGGGGGGGGTCTTACGCAAAAATTCCCAAAAACAAACTTTCTTCAGCCGCAGAATACTTGTGCTATAGTTGTAGGAAATGTCTCAAAATCTCTTCAGAAGTGCCGACAAAACCCAAAAAGGGCAGAAAATGCATATTTTTGGAAAAAAAAAATTCTCTAAAATGTCATAACGGGGGGGCCTTACGCAAAAATTCCCAAAAACGAACTTTCTTCAGCCGCACAATACTTGTGCTATAGTTGTAGGAAATGTCTCAAAACCTCTTCAGAAGTGGCGACAAAACCCAGAAAGGGCAGAAAATGCATATTTTTGGAAAACTTTATTTCTCGAAAATGTCATAAGGGGGGTGCCTTACGCAAAAATTCCCAAAAACGAACTTTCTTCAGCCGCACAATACTTGTGCTATAGTTGTAGGAAATGTCTCAAAACCTCTTCAGAAGTGCCGACAAAACCCAAAAAGGGCAGAAAATGCATATTTTTGGAAAAAAAAAAATCTCTAAAATGTCGTAACGGGGGGGCCTTACGCAAAAATTCCCAAAAACGAACTTTCTTCAGCCGCACAATACTTGTGCTATAGTTGTAGGAAATGTCTCAAAACCTCTTCAGAAGTGCCGACAAAACCCAAAAAGGGCAGAAAATGCATATCATTTGGAAAAAAAAAATTCTCGAAAATGTCGTAAGGGGGGGTGGCCTTACGCAAAATTTCCCAAAAACGAACTTTCTTCAGCCGCACAATACTTGTGCTATAGTTGTAGGAAATGTCTCAAAACCTCTTCAGGAGTGCCGACAAAACCCGAAAAGGGCAGAAAATACATATTTTGGGAAAACTTTTTTTGCGTGAAAATGTCGTAGGGGGGGGGGCCTTATGCAAAAATTCCCAAAAACGAACTTTTTTCAGCCGCACAATACTTGTGCTATAGTTGTAGGAAATGTCTCAAAACCTCTTCAGAAGTGCCGACAAAACCCAAAAAGGGCAGAAAATGCATATTTTTGGAAAACTTTATTTCTCGAAAATGTCGTAAGGGGGCCTTACGCAAAAATTCCCAAAAACGAACTTTCTTCAGCCGCACAATACTTGTGCTATAGTTGTAGGAAATGTCTCAAAACCTCTTCAGAAGTGCCGACAAAACGCGACAAGGGCAGAAAATGCATATTTTTGGAAAAAAACATTTCTCGAAAATGTCGTATGGGGGGGGCCTTACGCGAAAATTCCTAAAAACAAACTTTCTTCAGCCGCACAATACTTGTGCTATAGTTGTAGGAAATGTCTCAAAACCTCTTCAGAAGTGCCGACAAAACCCAAAAAGGGCAGAAAATGCATATCATTTGGAAAAAAAAAATTCTCGAAAATGTCGTAAGGGGGGGGGGGCCTTACGCAAAAAATCCCAAAAACAAACTTTCTTCAGCCGCACAATACTTGTGCTATAGTTGTAGGAAATGTCTCAAAACCTCTTCAGAAGTGCCGACAAAACCCAAAAAGGGCAGAAAATGCATATCATTTGGAAAAAAAAAATTCTCGAAAATGTCGTATGCAAAATTTCCCAAAAACGAACTTTCTTCAGCCGCACAATACTTGTGTTATAGTTGTAGGAAATGTCTCAAAACCTCTTCAGGAGTGCCGACAAAACCCGAAAAGGGCCGAAAATGCATATTTTGGGAAAACTTTTTTGCGTGAAAATGTCGTGGGGGGGGGGGGCCTTACGCAAAAATTCCCAAAAACGAACTTTCTTCAGCCGCACAATACTTGTGCTATAGTTGTAGGAAATGTCTCAAAACCTCTTCAGAAGTGCCGACAAAACCCAAAAAGGGCAGAAAATGCATATTTTTGGAAAACTTTATTTCGCGAAAATGTCGTAAGGGGGGGGGCCTTACGCGAAAATTCCTAAAAACAAACTTTCTTCAGCCGCACAATACTTGTGCTATAGTTGTAGGAAATGTCTCAAAACCTGTTCAGAAGTGCCGACAAAACCAGAGAAGGGCAGAAAATTTATATTTTTGGAAAACTTTATTTCTCGAAAATGTCATAAGGGGGGGGCCTTACGCAAAAATTCCCAAAAACGAACTTTTTTCAGCCGCACAATACTTGTGCTATAGTTGTAGGAAATGTCTCAAAACCTCTTCAGAAGTGCCGACAAAACGCGACAAGGGCAGAAAATGCATATTTTTGGAAAAAAACATTTCTCGAAAATGTCGTAAGGAGGGGGCCTTACGCAAAAATTCCAAAAAAATGTATTTACTTCTGCAGCACAACACAGGTGCTGCAGCTATAGGATTTGTTTCAAAATGTTGTCAGGAGTCCCGACAGAACCCGAATATTGCAGAAAATGCATATTTTTTGGGGGGAAAAATTCGCTAAAAAAAGTTTCACAAATTGAAAAAACGGATTTGCTTCAAAAACACAATACTGATGCTGTAGTTGTAGGAGAAGTCTCAAAACGTCATCAGGAGTCCCGACGGAACCCAAAAATGGCAGAAAAGGCATATTTTTGAGAAACTTTTTTTCGCTAAAATTTCGTAAGGAGGGACCCTTATGCAAAAATTCCCAAAAATGTATTTACTTCAGCAGCACAATACAGGTGCTGCAGCCGTAGGATATGTTTCACAATGTCGTCAGGAGTCCCGACAGAACCCGAAAATGGCAGAAAATGCATATTTTTTTGGGGGGGAAAAATTCGTTAAAAAAAAGTTTAACAAATTGAAAAAACGGATTTGCTTCAAAAACACAATACTGATGCTCTAGTTGTAGGAGATGTCTCAAAACGTCATCAGGAGTCCCGACAGAACCCGAATATTGCAGAAAATGCATATTTTTGGGGGGAAAAATTCGCTAAAATAAGTTTCACAAATTGAAAAAACGGATTTGCTTCAAAAACACAATACTGATGCTGTAGTTGTAGGAGATGTCTCAAAACGTCATCAGGAGTCCCGACAGAACCCGAAAATGGCAGAAAATGCATATTTTTGAAAAACTTTTTTCCGCTAAAATTTCGTAAGGGGGGAGGGACCCTTATGCAAAAATTCCCCAAAAATGTATTTATTTCAGCAGCACAATACAGGTGCTGCAGCTGTAGGATATGTCTCAAAATGTCGTCAGGAGTCCCGACAGAACCCGAAAATGGCAGAAAATGCATATTTTTGGGGGGGGTAAAAATTCGCTAAAAAAAAGTTTAACAAATTGAAAAAACGGATTTGCTTCAAAAACACAATACTGATGCTCTAGTTGTAGGAGATGTCTCAAAACGTCATCAGGAGTCCCGACAGAACCCGAATATTGCAGAAAATGCATATTTTTGGGGGGGAAAAATTCGCTAAAATAAGTTTCACAAATTGAAAAAACGGATTTGCTTCAAAAACACAATACTGATGCTGTAGTTGTAGGAGAAGTCTCAAAACGTCATCAGGAGTCCCGACGGAACCCGAAAATGGCAGAAAAGGCATATTTTTGAGAAACTTTTTCGCTAAAATTTTGTAAGGGGGGACCCTTATGCAAAAATTCCAAAAAACGTATTTACTTCAGCAGCACAATACAGGTGCTGCAGCTGTAGGATATGTTTCAAAATGTCGTCAGGAGTCCCGACAGAACCCGAAAATGGCCGAAAATGCATATTTTGGGGGGAAAATCTTTGCTAAAAAAGGTATTAAAATTATTTTTAAACGGATTTGCTTCAGAAACACAATACTGGTGCTGTAGTTGTAGGAGATGTCTCAAAACGTCATCAGGAGTCCCGACAGAACCCGAAAATGGCAGAAAATGCACATTTCGTAAGGGGGGACCCTTTTGCGAAAATCCAAAAAAATGTATTTACTTCAGCAGCACAATACAGGTGCTGCAGCTGTAGCATATGTCTCAAAACGTAATCAGGAGTTCCGACAGAACCCGAAAATGGCAGAAAATGCATATTTTTGACAAAACTTTTTTTCGCTAAAATGTCGTAAGAGTGACCCTTATGCAAAAATTCAAAAAAATGTATTTACTTCGACAGCAAAATACAGGTGCTGCAGCTGTAGGATATGTTTCAAAATGTCGTCAGGAGTCCCGACAGAACCCGAAAATGGCAGAAAATGCATATTTTGGGGGGAAAATCTTTGCTAAAAAAGGTATTACATTTTTTAAAAAACGGATTTGCTTCAGAAACACAATGCTGGTGCTGTAGTTGTAGGAGATGTCTCAAAACGTCATCAGGAGTCCCGACAGAACCCGAAAATGGCAGAAAATGCATATTTTTGAAAAACTTTTTTTCGCTAAAATTTTGTAACGGGGGACCCTTATGCGAAAATCCAAAAAAATGTATTTACTTCAGCCGCACAATACAGGTGCTGCAGCTGTAGGATATGTTTGAAAATGTCGTCAGGAGTCCCAACAGAACCCGAAAATGGCAGAAAATGCATATTTTTGGGGAAAAATCTTCGCTAAAAAAGGTTTTAAAATTTTTAAAAAACAGATTTGCTTCAGAAACACAATACTGGTGCTGTAGTTGTAGGAGATGTCTCAAAACGTAATCAGGAGTTCCGACAGAACCCGAAAATGGCGGAAAATGCATATTTTTGACAAAACTTTTTTTCGCTAAAATGTCGTGAGGGGGGACCCTTATGCAAAAATTCTAAAAAATGTATTTACTTCGACAGCAAAATACAGGTGCTGCAGCTGTAGGATATGTTTCAAAATGTCGTCAGGAGTCCCGACAGAACCCGAAAATGGCAGAAAATGCATATTTTTGGGGAAAATCTTTGCTAAAAAAGGTATTAAAATTTTTAAAAAACGGATTTGCTTCAGAAACACAATACTGGTGCTGTAGTTGTAGGAGATGTCTCAAAACGTCATCAGGAGTTCCGACAGAACCCGAAAATGGCAGAAAATGCACATTTTTATTAAACTTTTTTTCGCTAAAATTTCGTAAGGGGGGACCCTTATGCAAAAATCCCAAAAAATGTATTTACTTCGGCAGCACAATACAGGTGCTGCAGCTGTAGGAAATGTTTCAAAATGTCGTCAGGAGTCCCGACAGAAGCCGAAAATGGCAGAAAATGCATATTTTGGAGGAAAACTCTTTGCTAAAAAAGGTATTAAAATTTTTAAAAAACGGATTTGCTTCAGAAACACAATACTTGTGCTGTAGTTGTAGGAGATGTCTCAAAACGTCATCAGGAGTCCCGACAGAACCCGAAAATGGCAGAAAATTTATATTTTTGAAAAACTTTTTTTCGCTAAAATTTCGTAAGGGGGGACCCTTATGCAAAAATCCAAAAAAATGTATTTACTTCTGCAGCACAATACAGGTGCTCCAGCTGTAGGAAATGTTTCAAAATGTCGTCAGGAGTCCCGACAGAACCCGAAAATGGCAGAAAATGCATATTTTTGAGGAAAAATCTTTGCTAAAAAAGGTATTAAAATTTTAAAAAAACGGATTTGCTTCAGAAACATAATACTGGTGCTGTAGTTGTAGGAGATGTCTCAAAAGGTCATCGGGAGTCTTGACAAAACCTGAAAATGGCAGAAAATGCATATTTTTGGGGAAAAATCTTCGCTAAAAAAGGTATTAAAATTTTTAAAAAACGGATTTGCTTCAGAAACATAATACTGGTGCTGTAGTTGTAGGAGATGTCTCAAAACGTCATCGGGAGTCTTGACAAAACCTGAAAATGGCAGAAAATTCATATTTTTGGAAAACTTTTTTTCGCAAAAATTTCGTAAGGGGGGACCCTTATGCAAAAATCCCAAAAAATGTATTTACTTCAGCAGCACAATACAGGTGCTGCAGCTGTAGGATATGTTTCAAAATGTCGTCAGGAGTCCCGACAGAACCCGAAAATGGCAGAAAATGCATTTTTTGGGGGAAAAATCTTCGCTAAAAAAAGGTATTAAAATTTTTAAAAAACGGATTTGCTTCAGAAACACAATACTGGTGCTGTAGTTGTAGGAGATGTCTCAAAACGTCATCAGGAGTCCCGACAGAACCCGAAAATGGCAGAAAATGCATATTTTTGAAAAACTTTTTTTCGCTTAAATTTCGTAAGGGGGGACCATTATGCAAAAATCCAAAAAAATGTATTTACTTCGGCAGCACAATACAGGTGCTGCAGCTGTAAGAAATTTTTCAAAATGTCGTCAGGAGTCCCGACAGAACCCGAAAATGGCAGAAAATGCATATTTTTGGGGAAAAATATTCGCTAAAAAAGGTTTTGAAATTTTAAAAAAACAGATTTGCTTCAGAAACATAATATTGGTACTGTAGTTGTAGGAGATGTCTCAAAACGTAATCAGGAGTTCCGACAGAACCCGAAAATGGCAGAAAATGCATATTTTTGAAAAACTTTTTTCCGCTAAAATTTCGTAAGGGGGGACCCTTATGCAAAAATCCCCAAAAAAGTATTTACTTCAGCAGCACAATATAGGTGCTGCAGCTGTAGGATATGTTTCAAAATGTCGTCAGGAGTCCCGACAGAACCCGAAAATGGCAGAAAATGCATATTTTTGGGAAAAATCTTTGCTAAAAAAGGTACTAAAATTTTTAAAAAACGGATTTGCTTCAGAAACACAATACTGGTGCTGTAGTTGTAGGAGATGTCTCAAAATGTCATCAGGAGTCCCGACAGAACCCAAAAATGGCAGGAAATGCATATTTTTGAAAAACTTTTTTTCGCTAAAATTTCATAAGGGGGGACCCTTATGCAAAAATCCAAAAAAATGTATTTACTTCAGCAGCACAATACAGGTGCTGCAGCTGTAGGATATGTTTCAAAATGTCGTCAGGAGTCCCGACAGAACCCGAAAATGGCAGAAAATGCATTTTTTTGGGAAAAAATCTTCGCTAAAAAAAGGTATTAAAATTTTTAAAAAACGGATTTGCTTCAGAAACACAATACTGGTGCTGTAGTTGTAGGAGATGTCTCAAAACGTCATCAGGAGTTCCGACAGAACCCGAAAATTGCAGAAAATAAATATTTTTGACAAAAAAAAATTTCGCTAAAATGTCGTAAGGGGGGACCCTTATGCAAAAATCCAAAAAAATGTATTTACTTCGGCAGCACAATACAGGTGTTGCAGCTGTAGGATATGTTTCAAAATGTCGTCAGGAGTCCCGACAGAACCCGAAAATGGCAGAAAATACATATTTTGGGGGAAAATCTTTGCTGAAAAAGGTATTAAAATTTTTAAAAAACGGATTTGCTTCAGAAACACAATACTGGTGCTGTAGTTGTAGGAGATGTCTCAAAACGTCATCAGGAGTCCCGACAGAACCCGAAAATGGCAGAAAATGCATATTTTTGAAAAACTTTTTTTCGCTAAAATTTCGTAAGGGGGGACCCTTAGGCAAAAATCCAAAAAAATGTATTTACTTCAGCAGCACAATACAGGTGCTGCAGCTGTAGGATATGTTTCAAAATGTCGTCAGGAGTCCCGACAGAACCCAAAAATGGCAGAAAATGCATTTTTTGGAGGAAAAATCTTCGCTAAAAAAAGGTATTAAAATTATTTTTAAACGGATTTGCTTCAGAAACACAATACTGGTGCTGTAGTTGTAGGAGATGTCTCAAAACGTCATCAGGAGTTCCGACAGAACCCGAAAATGGCAGAAAATGCATATTTTTGAAAAACTTTTTTTCGCTAAAATTTCGTAAGGGGGGACCCTTAGGCAAAAATCCCAAAAAATGTATTTACTTCAGCAGCACAATACAGGTGCTGCAGCTGTAGGATATGTTTCAAAATGTCGTCAGAAGTCCCGACAGAACCCGAAAATGGCAGAAAATGCATTTTTTGGAGGAAAAATCTTCGCTAAAAAAAGGTATTAAAATTATTTTTAAACGGATTTGCTTCAGAAACACAATACTGGTGCTGTAGTTGTAGGAGATGTCTCAAAACGTCATCAGGAGTTCCGACAGAACCCGAAAATGGCAGAAAATGCACATTTTTTAAAAACTTTTTTTCGCAAAAATTTCGTAAGGGGGGACCCTTATGCAAAAATTCTAAAAAATGTATTTACTTCGACAGCAAAATACAGGTGCTGCAGCTGTAGGATATGTTTCAAACTGTCGTCAGGAGTCCCGACAGAACCCGAAAATGGCAGAAAATGCATTTTTGGGGGGAAAAATCTTCGTTAAAAATAGGTATTAAAATTTTTTAAAAACGGATTTGCTTCAGAAACACAATACTGGTGCTGTAGTTGTAGGAGATGTCTCAAAACGTCATCAGGAGTCCCGACAGAACCCGAAAATGGCAGAAAATCCATATTTTTGAAAAACTTTTTTTCGCTAAAATTATGCAAAAATCCAAAAAAAATTATTTACTTCAGCAGCACATTACAGGTGCTTCAGCTTTAGGATATGTTTCAAAATGTCGTCAGGAGTCCCGACAGAACCCGAAAATGGCAGAAAATGCATATTTTTGGGGAAAAATCTTTGCTAAAAAAGGTATTAAAATTTTTAAAAAACGGATTTGCTTCAGAAACACAATACTGGTGCTGTAGTTGTAGGAGATGTCTCAAAACGTCATCAGGAGTCCCGACAGAACCCGAAAATGGCAGAAAATGCATATTTTTGAAAAACTTTTTTTCGCTAAAATTTCGTAAGGGGGGACCCTTATGCAAAAATCCCCAAAAAATTATTTACTTCAGCAGCACAATATAGGTGCTGCAGCTGTAGGATATGTTTCAAAATGTCGTCAGGAGTCCCGACAGAACCCGAAAATGGCAGAAAATGCATATTTTTGGGAAAAATCTTTGCTAAAAAAGGTATTAAAATTTTTAAAAAACGGATTTGCTTCAGAAACACAATACTGGTGCTGTAGTTGTAGGAAATGTCTCAAAATGTCATCAGGAGTCCCGACAGAACCCAAAAATGGCAGAAAATGCATATTTTTGAAAAACTTTTTTTCGCTAAAATTTCGTAAGGAGGGACCCTTATGCAAAAATCCAAAAAAATGTATTTACTTCAGCAGCACAATACAGGTGCTGCAGCTGTAGGATATGTTTCAAAATGTCGTCAGGAGTCCCGACAGAACCCGAAAATGGCAGAAAATGCATTTTTTGGGGGAAAAATCTTCGCTAAAAAAAGGTATTAAAATTTTTAAAAAACGGATTTGCTTCAGAAACACAATACTGGTGCTGTAGTTGTAGGAGATGTCTCAAAACGTCATCAGGGGTCCCGACAGAACCTGAAAATGGCAGAAAATGCACATTTCGTAAGGGGGGACCCTTTTGCGAAAATCCAAAAAAATGTATTTACTTCAGCAGCACAATACAGGTGCTGCAGCTGTAGGATATGTCTCAAAACGTAATCAGGAGTTCCGACAGAACCCGAAAATGGCAGAAAATGCATATTTTTGACAAAACTTTTTTTCGCTAAAATGTCGTAAGAGTGACCCTTATGCAAAAATTCAAAAAAATGTATTTACTTCGACAGCAAAATACAGGTGCTGCAGCTGTAGGATATGTTTCAAAATGTCGTCAGGAGTCCCGACAGAACCCGAAAATGGCAGAAAATGCATATTTTTGGGGGAAAATCTTTGCTAAAAAAGGTATTACATTTTTTAAAAAACGGATTTGCTTCAGAAACACAATACTGGTGCTGTAGTTGTAGGAGATGTCTCAAAACGTCATCAGGAGTCCCGACAGAACCCGAAAATGGCAGAAAATGCATATTTTTGAAAAACTTTTTTTCGCTAAAATTTCGTAAGGGGGGACCCTTATGCGAAAATCCAAAAAAATGTATTTACTTCAGCCGCACAATACAGGTGCTGCAGCTGTAGGATATGTTTCAAAATGTCGTCAGGAGTCCCAACCGAACCCGAAAATGGCAGAAAATGAATATTTTTGGGGAAAAATCTTCGCTAAAAAAGGTTTTAAAATTTTTAAAAAACAGATTTGCTTCAGAAACATAATATTGGTGCTGTAGTCGTAGGAGATGTCTCAAAACGTAATCAGGAGTTCCGACAGAACCCGAAAATGGCGGAAAATGCATATTTTTGACAAAACTTTTTTTCGCTAAAATGTCGTGAGGGGGGACCCTTATGCAAAAATTCTAAAAAATGTATTTACTTCGACAGCAAAATACAGGTGCTGCAGCTGTAGGATATGTTTCAAAATGTCGTCAGGAGTCCCGACAGAACCCGAAAATGGCAGAAAATGCATATTTTTGGGGAAAATCTTTGCTAAAAAAGGTATTAAAATTTTTTAAAAACGGATTTGCTTCAGAAACACAATATTGGTGCTGTAGTTGTAGGAGATGTCTCAAAACGTCATCAGGAGTCCCGACAGAACCCGAAAATGGCAGAAAATGCATATTTTTGAAAAACTTTTTTTCGCTAAAATTTCGTAAGGGGGGACCCTTATGCAAAAATCCAAAAAAATGTATTTACTTCTGCAGCACAATACAGGTGCTCCAGCTGTAGGAAATGTTTCAAAATGTCGTCAGGAGTCCCGACAGAACCCGAAAATGGCAGAAAATGCATATTTTTGAGGAAAAATCTTTGCTAAAAAAGGTATTAAAATTTTTAAAAAACGGATTTGCTTCAGAAACATAATACTGGTGCTGTAGTTGAAGGAGATGTCTCAAAACGTCATCGGGAGTCTTGACAAAACCTGAAAATGGCAGAAAATGCATATTTTTGGGGAAAAATCTTCGCTAAAAAAGGTATTAAAATTTTTAAAAAACGGATTTGCTTCAGAAACATAATACTGGTGCTGTAGTTGTAGGAGATGTCTCAAAACGTCATCGGGAGTCTTGACAAAACCTGAAAATGGCAGAAAATTCATATTTTTGGAAAACTTTTTTTCGCAAAAATTTCGTAAGGGGGGACCCTTATGCAAAAATCCCAAAAAATGTATTTACTTCAGCAGCACAATACAGGTGCTGCTGCTGTAGGATATGTTTCAAAATGTCGTCAGGAGTCCCGACAGAACCCGAAAATGGCAGAAAATGCATTTTTTGGGGGAAAAATCTTCGCTAAAAAAAGGTATTAAAATTTTTAAAAAACGGATTTGCTTCAGAAACACAATACTGGTGCTGTAGTTGTAGGAGATGTCTCAAAACGTCATCAGGAGTCCCGAGAGAACCCGAAAATGGCAGAAAATGCATATTTTTGAAAAACTTTTTTTCGCTAAAATTTCGTAAGGGGGGACCATTATGCAAAAATCCAAAAAAATGTATTTACTTCAGCAGCACAATACAGGTGCTGCAGCTGTAAGAAATGTTTCAAAATGTCGTCAGGAGTCCCGACAGAACCCGAAAATGGCAGAAAATGCATATTTTTGGGGAAAAATCTTCGCTAAAAAAGGTTTTAAAATTTAAAAAAAACAGATTTGCTTCAGAAACATAATATTGGTGCTGTAGTTGTAGGAGATGTCTCAAAACGACATCAGGAGTTCCGACAGAACCCGAAAATGGCGGAAAATGCACATTTTTGAAAAACTTTTTTTCGCTAAAATTTCGTAAGGGGGGACCCTTATGCAAAAATCCAAAAAAATGTATTTACTTCAGCAAAACAATACAGGTGCTGCAGCTGTAGGATATGTTTCAAAATGTCGTCAGGAGTCCCGACAGAACCCGAAAATGGCAGAAAATTCATATTTTTGGGGAAAAATCTTTGCTAAAAAAGGTATTACAATTTTTAAAAAACGGATTTGCTTCAGAAACACAATACTGGTGCTATAGTTGTAGGAGATGTCTCAAAACGTCATCAGGAGTCCCGACAGAACCCGAAAATGGCAGAAAATGCATATTGTTGAAAAACTTTTTTTCGCTAAAATTTCGTAAGGGGGGACCCTCATAGAAAAATCCAAAAAAATGTATTTACTTCAGCAGCACAATACAGGTGCTGCAGCTGTAGGATACGTTTCAAAATGTCGTCAGGAGTCCCGACAGAACCCGAAAATGGCAGAAAATGCATTTTTTGGGGGAAAAATCTTCGCTAAAAAAAGGTATTAAAATTTTTAAAAAACGGATTTGCTTCAGAAACCCAATACTGGTGCTGTAGTTGTAGAAGATGTCTCAAAACGTCATCAGGAGTTCCGACAGAACCCGAAAATGGCAGAAAATGCACATTTTTAAAATACTTTTTTTTCGCTAAAATTTCGTAAGGGGGGACCCTTATGCAAAAATCCAAAAAAATGTATTTACTTCGGCAGCACAATACAGGTGTTGCAGCTGTAGGATATGTTTCAAAATGTCGTCAGGAGTCCCGACAGAACCCGAAAATGGCAGAAAATGCATATTTTTGGGGGAAAATCTTTGCTAAAAAAGGTATTAAAATTTTTAAAAAACGGATTTGCTTCAGAAACACAATACTGGTGCTGTAGTTGTAGGAGATGTCTCAAAACGTCATCAGGAGTCCCGACAGAACCCGATAATGGGAGAAAATGCATATTTTTGAAAAACTTTTTTTCGCTAAAATTTCGTAAGGGGGGACCCTTATGCAAAAATCCAAAAAAATGTATTTACTTCAGCAGCACAATACAGGTGCTGCAGCTGTAGGATATGTTTCAAAATGTCGTCAGGAGTCCCGACAGAACCCGAAAATGGCAGAAAATGCATTTTTTGGGGGAAAAAGCTTCGCTAAAAAAAGGTATTAACATTTTTTAAAAACGGATTTGCTTCAGAAACACAATACTGGTGCTGTAGTTGTAGGAGATGTCTCAAAACGTCATCAGGAGTTCCGACAGAACCCGAAAATGGCGGAAAATGCACATTTTTGAAAAACTTTTTTTCGCTAAAATTTCGTAAGGGGGGACCCTTATGCAAAAATCCCAAAAAATGTATTTACTTCAGCAAAACAATACAGGTGCTGCAGCTGTAGGATATGTTTCAAAATGTCGTCAGGAGTCCCGACAGAACCCGAAAATGGCAGGAAATGCATATTTTTGGGGAAAAATCTTTGCTAAAAAAGGTATTAAAATTTTTAAAAAACGGATTTGCTTCAGAAACACAATACTGGTGCTGTAGTTGTAGGAGATGTCTCAAAATGTCATCAGGAGTCCCGACAGAACCCGAAAATGGCAGAAAATGCATATTTTTGAAAAACTTTTTTTCGCTAAAATTTCGTAAGGGGGGACCCTTATGCAAAAATCCAAAAAAATGTATTTACTTCAGCAGCACAATACAGGTGCTGCAGCTGTAGGATATGTTTCAAAATGTCGTCAGGAGTCCCGACAGAACCCGAAAATGGCAGAAAATGAATTTTTTGGGGGAAAAATCTTCGCTAAAAAAAGGTATTAAAATTTTTAAAAAACGGATTTGCTTCAGAAACACAATACTGGTGCTGTAGTTGTAGGAGATGTCTCAAAACGTCATCAGGAGTTCCGACAGAACCCGAAAATTGCAGAAAATAAATATTTTTGACAAAAAAAAATTTCGCTAAAATGTCGTAAGGGGGGACCCTTATGCAAAAATCCAAAAACATGTATTTACTTCAGCAGCACAATACAGGTGCTGCAGCTGTAGGATATGTTTCAAAATGTCGTCAGGAGTCCCAACAGAACCCGAAAATGGCAGAAAATGCATTTTTTGGGGGAAAAATCTTCGCTAAAAAAAGGTATTAAAATTTTTAAAAAACAGATTTGCTTCAGAAACACAATACTGGTGCTGTAGTTGTAGGAGATGTCTCAAAACGTCATCAGGAGTTCCGACAGAACCCGAAAATGGCAGAAAATGCATATTTTTAAAAAACTTTTTTTTGCTAAAATTTCGTAAGGGGGGACCCTTATGCAAAAATCCAAAAAAATGTATTTACTTCGGCAGCACAATACAGGTGTTGCAGCTGTAGGAAATGTTTCAAAATGTCGTCAGGAGTCCCGACAGAACCCGGAAATGGCAGAAAATGCATATTTTTGGGGAAAAATCTTTGCTAAAAAAGGTATTAAAATTTTTAAAAAACGGATTTGCTTCAGAAACACAATACTGGTGCTGTAGTTGTAGGAGATGTCTCAAAACGTAATCAGGAGTTCCGACAGAACCCGAAAATGGCAGAGAATGCATATTTTTGAAAAACTTTTTTTCGCTAAAATTTCGTAAGGGGGGACCCTTATGCAAAAATCCCAAAAAATGTATTTACTTCAGCAGCACAATACAGGTGCTGCAGCTGTAGGATATGTTTCAAAATGTCGTCAGGAGTCCCGACAGAACCCGAAAATGGCAGAAAATGAATTTTTGGGGGGAAAAATCTTCGCTAAAAAAATGTATTAAAATAAAAAAAAACGGATTTGCTTCAGAAACACAATACTGGTGCTGTAGTTGTAGGAGATGTCTCAAAACGACATCAGGAGTTCCGACAGAACCCGAAAATGGCGGAAAATGCACATTTTTGAAAAACTTTTTTTCGCTAAAATTTCGTAAGGGGGGACCCTTATGCAAAAATCCCAAAAAATGTATTTACTTCGGCAGCACAATACAGGTGCTGCAGCTGAAGGATATGTTTCAAAATGTCGTCAGGAGTCCCAACAGAACCCGAAAATGGCAGAAAATGCATTTTTTTGGGGAAAAATCTTCGCCAAAAAAAGGTATTAAAATTTTAAAAAAACAGATTTGCTTCAGAAACACAATACTGGTGCTGTAGTTGTAGGAGATGTCTCAAAACGTCATCAGGAGTTCCGACAGAACCCGAAAATGGCAGAAAATGCATATTTTTGAAAAACTTTTTTTCGCTAAAATTTCGTAAGGGGGGACCCTTATGCAAAAATTAAAAAAAATGTATTTATTTCAGCAGCACAATACAGGTGCTGCAGCTGTAGGATATGTTTCAAAATGTCGTCAGGAGTCCCGACAGAACCCGAAAATGGCAGAAAATGCATTTTTTGGGGGAAAAATCTTCGCTAAAAAAAGGTATTAAAATTTTTAAAAAACGGATTTGCTTCAGAAACACAATACTGGTGCTGTAGTTGTAGGAGTTGTCTCAAAACGTCATCAGGAGTTCCGACAGAACCCGAAAATTGCAGAAAATAAACATTTTTGACAAAAAAAATTTTCGCTAAAATGTCGTAAGGGGGGACCCTTATGCAAAAATCCAAAAACATGTATTTACTTCAGCAGCACAATACAGGTGCTGCAGCTGTAGGATATGTTTCAAAATGTCGTCAGGAGTCCCGACAGAACCCGAAAATGGCAGAAAATGCATTTTTTGGGGGAAAAATCTTCGCTAAAAAAAGGTATTAAAATTTTTAAAAAACGGATTTGCTTCAGAAACACAATACTGGTGCTGTAGTTGTAGGAGATGTCTCAAAACGTCATCAGGAGTTCCGACAGAACCCGAAAATGGCAGAAAATGCACATTTTTGAAATACTTTTTTTTCGCTAAAATTTCGTAAGGGGGGAGGGACCCTTATGCAAAAATCCAAAAAAATGTATTTACTTCGGCAGCACAATACAGGTGTTGCAGCTGTAGGATATGTTTCAAAATGTCGTCAGGAGTCCCGACAGAACCCGAAAATGGCAGAAAATGCATATTTTTGGGGAAAAATCTTTGCTAAAAAAGGTATTAAAATTTTTAAAAAACGGATTTGCTTCAGAAACACAATACTGGTGCTGTAGTTGTAGGAGATGTCTCAAAACGTCATCAGGAGTTCCGACAGAACCCGAAAATGGCAGAAAATGCACGTTTTTTAAAAACTTTTTTTCGCTAAAATTTCGTAAGGGGGGACCCTTATGCAAAAATCCCAAAAAATGTATTTACTTCAGCAGCACAATACAGGTGCTGCAGCTGTAGGATATGTTTCAAAATGTCGTCAGGAGTCCCGACAGAACCCGAAAATGGCGGAAAATGAATTTTTGGGGGGAAAAATCTTCGCTAAAAAAAGGTATTAAAATAAAAAAAAACGGATTTGCTTCAGAAACACAATACTGGTGCTGTAGTTGTAGGAGATGTCTCAAAACGACATCAGGAGTTCCGACAGAACCCGAAAATGGCAGAAAATGCATATTTTTGAAAAACTTTTTTTCGCTAAAATTTCGTAAGGGGGGACCCTTATGCAAAAATCCAAAAAAATGTATTTACTTCAGCAGCACAATACAGGTGCTGCAGCTGTAGGATATGTTTCAAAATGTCGTCAGGAGTCCCGACAGAACCCGAAAATGGCAGAAAATGAATTTTTTGGGGGAAAAATCTTCGCTAAAAAAAGGTATTAAAATAAAAAAAAACGGATTTGCTTCAGAAACACAATACTGGTGCTGTAGTTGTAGGAGATGTCTCAAAACGACATCAGGAGTTCCGACAGAACCCGAAAATGGCGGAAAATGCACATTTTTGAAAAACTTTTTTTCGCTAAAATTTCGTAAGGGGGGACCCTTATGCAAAAATCCAAAAAAATTTATTTACTTCAGCAGCACAATACAGGTGCTGCAGCTGAAGGATATGTTTCAAAATGTCGTCAGGAGTCCCAACAGAACCCGAAAATGGCAGAAAATGCATTTTTTGGGGGAAAAATCTTCGCTAAAAAAAGGTATTAAAATTTTTAAAAAACGGATTTGCTTCAGAAACACAATACTGGTGCTGTAGTTGTAGGAGATGTCTCAAAACGTCATCAGGAGTTCCGACAGAACCCGAAAATTGCAGAAAATAAATATTTTTGACAAAAAAAATTTTCGCTAAAATGTCGTAAGGGGGGACCCTTATGCAAAAATCCAAAAACATGTATTTACTTCAGCAGCACAATACAGGTGCTGCAGCTGTAGGATATGTTTCAAAATGTCGTCAGGAGTCCCGACAGAACCCGAAAATGGCAGAAAATGCATTTTTTGGGGGAAAAATCTTCGCTAAAAAAAGGTATTAAAATTTTTAAAAAACGGATTTGCTTCAGAAACACAATACTGGTGCTGTAGTTGTAGGAGATGTCTCAAAACGTCATCAGGAGTTCCGACAGAACCCGAAAATGGCAGAAAATGCACATTTTTGAAATACTTTTTTTTCGCTAAAATTTCGTAAGGGGGGAGGGACCCTTATGCAAAAATCCAAAAAAATGTATTTACTTCGGCAGCACAATACAGGTGTTGCAGCTGTAGGATATGTTTCAAAATGTCGTCAGGAGTCCCGACAGAACCCGAAAATGGCAGAAAATGCATATTTTTGGGGAAAAATCTTTGCTAAAAAAGGTATTAAAATTTTTAAAAAACGGATTTGCTTCAGAAACACAATACTGGTGCTGTAGTTGTAGGAGATGTCTCAAAACGTCATCAGGAGTTCCGACAGAACCCGAAAATGGCAGAAAATGCACGTTTTTTAAAAACTTTTTTTCGCTAAAATTTCGTAAGGGGGGACCCTTATGCAAAAATCCCAAAAAATGTATTTACTTCAGCAGCACAATACAGGTGCTGCAGCTGTAGGATATGTTTCAAAATGTCGTCAGGAGTCCCGACAGAACCCGAAAATGGCGGAAAATGAATTTTTGGGGGGAAAAATCTTCGCTAAAAAAAGGTATTAAAATAAAAAAAAACGGATTTGCTTCAGAAACACAATACTGGTGCTGTAGTTGTAGGAGATGTCTCAAAACGACATCAGGAGTTCCGACAGAACCCGAAAATGGCGGAAAATGCACATTTTTGAAAAACTTTTTTTCGCTAAAATTTCGTAAGGGGGGACCCTTATGCAAAAATCCCAAAAAATGTATTTACTTCGGCAGCACAATACAGGTGCTGCAGCTGAAGGATATGTTTCAAAATGTCGTCAGGAGTCCCAACAGAACCCGAAAATGGCAGAAAATGCATTTTTTGGGGGAAAAATCTTCGCTAAAAAAAGGTATTAAAATTTTTAAAAAACAGATTTGCTTCAGAAACACAATACTGGTGCTGTAGTTGTAGGAGATGTCTCAAAACGTCATCAGGAGTTCCGACAGAACCCGAAAATGGCAGAAAATGCATATTTTTGAAAAACTTTTTTTCGCTAAAATTTCGTAAGGGGGGACCCTTATGCAAAAATCCAAAAAAATGTATTTACTTCGGCAGCACAATACAGGTGCTGCAGCTGAAGGATATGTTTCAAAATGTCGTCAGGAGTCCCAACAGAACCCGAAAATGGCAGAAAATGCATTTTTGGGGGGAAAAATCTTCGCTAAAAAAAGGTATTAAAATTTTTAAAAAACAGATTTGCTTCAGAAACACAATACTGGTGCTGTAGTTGTAGGAGATGTCTCAAAACGTCATCAGGAGTTCCGACAGAACCCGAAAATGGCAGAAAATGCATATTTTTGAAAAACTTTTTTTCGCTAAAATTTCGTAAGGGGGGACCCTTATGCAAAAATCCAAAAAAATGTATTTACTTCAGCAGCACAATACAGGTGCTGCAGCTGTAGGATATGTTTCAAAATGTCGTCAGGAGTCCGGACATAACCCGAAAATGGCAGAAAATGCATTTTTTTGGGGAAAAATCTTGGCTAAAAAAAGGTATTAAAATTTTTAAAAAACGGATTTGCTTCAGAAACACAATACTGGTGCTGTAGTTGTAGGAGATGTCTCAAAACGTAATCAAGAGTTCCGACAGAACCCGAAAATGGCAGAAAATGCATATTTTTGACAAAACTTTTTTTCGCTAAAATGTCGTAAGGGGGGACCCTTATGCAAAAATTCAAGAAAAATGTATTTACTTCGACAGCAAAATACAGGTGCTTTAGCTGTAGGATATGTTTCAAAATGTCGTCAGGAGTCCGGACATAACCCGAAAATGGCAGAAAATGCATATTTTTGAGGAAAAATCTTTGCTAAAAAAGGTATTAAAATTTTTAAAAAACGGATTTGCTTCAGAAACACAATACTGGTGCTGTAGTTGTAGGAGGTGTCTCAAAACGTCATCACGAGTCCCGACAGAACCCGAAAATGGCAGAAAATGCATATTTTTGAAAAACTTTTTTTCGCTAAAATTTCGTAAGGGGGGACCCTTATGCAAAAATCCAAAAAAATGTATTTACTTCAGCAGCACAATACAGGTGCTGCAGCTGTAGGATATGTTTCAAAATGTCGTCAGGAGTCCGGACATAACCCGAAAATGGCAGAAAATGCATTTTTTTGGGGAAAAATCTTGGCTAAAAAAAGGTATTAAAATTTTTAAAAAACGGATTTGCTTCAGAAACACAATACTGGTGCTGTAGTTGTAGGAGATGTCTCAAAACGTCATCAGGAGTCCCGACAGAACCCGAAAATGGCAGAAAATGCACATTTCGTAAGGGGGGACCCTTTTGCGAAAATCCCAAAAAATGTATTCACTTCAGCAGCACAATACAGGTGCTGCAGCTGTAAGATATGTCTCAAAACGTAATCAGGAGTTCCGACAGAACCCGAAAATGGCAGAAAATGCATATTTTTGACAAAACTTTTTTTCGCTAAAATGTCGTAAGAGTGACCCTTATGCAAAAATTCAAAAAAATGTATTTACTTCGACAGCAAAATACAGGTGCTGCAGCTGTAGGATATGTTTCAAAATGTCGTCAGGAGTCCCGACAGAACCCGAAAATGGCAGAAAATGCATATTTTTGGGGAAAAATCTTTGCTAAAAAAAGGTATTAAAATTTTTAAAAAACGGATTTGCTTCAGAAACACAATACTGGTGCTGTAGTTGTAGGAGATGTCTCAAAACGTCATCAGGAGTCCCGACAGAACCCGAAAAGGGCAGAAAATGCACATTTTTGAAAAACTTTTTCTCGCTAAAATTTCGTAAGGGGCGACCCTTATGCAAAAATCCAAAAAAATTATTTACTTCAGCAGCACAATATAGGTGCTGCAGCTGTAGGATATGTTTCAAAATGTCGTCAGGAGTCCCGACAGAACCCGAAAATGGCAGAAAATGCATATTTTTGGGAAAAATCTTTGCTAAAAAAGGTATTAAAATTTTTAAAAAACGGATTTGCTTCAGAAACACAATACTGGTGCTGTAGTTGTAGGAGATGTCTCAAAATGTCATCAGGAGTCCCGACAGAACCCGAAAATGGCAGAAAATGCATATTTTTGAAAAACTTTTTTTCGCTAAAATTTCGTAAGGAGGGACCCTTATGCAAAAATCCAAAAAAATGTATTTACTTCAGCAGCACAATACAGGTGCTGCAGCTGTAGAATATGTTTCAAAATGTCGTCAGGAGTCCCGACAGAACCCGAAAATGGCAGAAAATGCATTTTTGGGGGGAAAAATCTTCGCTAAAAAAAGGTATTAAAATTTTTAAAAAACGGATTTGCTTCAGAAACACAATACTGGTGCTGTAGTTGTAGGAGATGTCTCAAAACGTCATCAGGAGTCCCGACAGAACCCGAAAACGGCAGAAAATGCATATTTTTGAAAAACTTTTTTTCGCTAAAATTTCGTAAGGAGGGACCCTTATGCAAAAATCCAAAAAAATGTATTTACTTCAGCAGCACAATACAGGTGCTGCAGCTGTAGGATATGTTTCAAAATGTCGTCAGGAGTCCCGACAGAACCCGAAAATGGCAGAAAATGCATTTTTGGGGGGAAAAATCTTCGCTAAAAAAAGGTATTAAAATTTTTAAAAAACGGATTTGCTTCAGAAACACATTACTGGTGCTGTAGTTGTAGGAGATGTCTCAAAACGTCATCAGGAGTCCCGACAGAACCCGAAAATGGCAGAAAATGCACATTTCGTAAGGGGGGACCCTTTTGCGAAAATCCAAAAAAATGTATTTACTTCAGCAGCACAATACAGTTGCTGCAGCTGTAGGATATGTTTCAAAATGTCGTCAGGAGTCCCGACAGAACCCGGAAATGGCAGAAAATGCATATTTTTGGGGAAAAATCTTTGCTAAAAAAGGTATTAAAATTTTTAAAAAACGGATTTGCTTCAGAAACACAATACTGGTGCTGTAGTTGTAGGAGATGTCTCAAAACGTCACCAGGAGTTCCGACAGAACCCGAAAATGGAAGAAAATGCATATTTTTGGCGAAAAATCTTCGCTAAAAAAAGGTATTAACATTTTTAAAAAACGGATTTGCTTCAGAAACATAATATTGGTGCTGTAGTTGTAGGAGATGTCTCAAAACGTAATCAGGATATCCGACAGAACCCGAAAATGGCAGAAAATGCATATTTTTGAAAAACTTTTTTTCGCTAAAATTTCGTAAGGGGGGACCCTTATGCAAAAATCCAAAAAAATGTATTTACTTCAGCAGCACAATACAGGTGCTGCAGCTGTAGGATATGTTTCAAAATGTCGTCAGGAGTCCCGACAGAACCCGAAAATGGCAGAAAATGCATATTTTGGGGGAAAAATCTTTGCTAAAAAAGGTATTAAAATTTTTTAAAAACGGATTTGCTTCAGAAACACAATACTGGTGCTGTAGTTGTAGGAGATGTCTCAAAACGTCATCAGGAGTCCCGACAGAACCCAAAAATGGCAGAAAATGCATATTTTTGAAAAACTTTTTTTCGCTAAAATTTCGTAAGGGGGACCCTTATGCAAAAATCCAAAAAAATGTATTTACTTCAGCAGCACAATACAGGTGCTGCAGCTGTAGGATATGTTTCAAAATGTCGTCAGGAGTCCCGACAGAACCCGAAAATGGCAGAAAATGCATTTTTTGGGGGAAAAATCTTCGCTAAAAAAAGGTATTAAAATTTTTAAAAAACGGATTTGCTTCAGAAACACAATACTGGTGCTGTAGTTGTAGGAGATGTCTCAAAACATCATCAGGAGTTCCGACAGAACCCGAAAATGGCAGAAAATGCACATTTTTGAAAAACTTTTTTTCGCTAAAATTTCGTAAGGGGGGACCCTTATGCAAAAATCAAAAAAAATGTATTTACTTCGGCAGCACAATACAGGTGTTGCAGCTGTAGGAAATGTTTCAAAATGTCGTCAGGAGTCCCGACAGAACCCGGAAATGGCAGAAAATGCACATTTTTGAAAAACTTTTTTTCGCAAAAATTTCGTAAGGGGGGACCCTTATGCAAAAATCCAAAAAAATGTATTTACTTCGGCAGCACAATACAGGTGCTGCAGCTGTAGGAAATGTTTCAAAATGTCGTCAGGAGTCCCGACAGAACCCGAAAATGGCAGAAAATGCATATTTTTGACAAAACTTTTTTTCGCTAAAATGTCGTAAGAGTGACCCTTATGCAAAAATTCAAAAAAATGTATTTACTTCGACAGCAAAATACAGGTGCTGTAGCTGTAGGATATGTTTCAAAATGTCGTCAGGAGTCCCGACAGAACCCGAAAATGGCAGAAAATGCATATTTTTGGGGAAAAATCTTTGCTAAAAAAGGTATTAAAATTTTTAAAAAACGGATTTGCTTCAGAAACACAATACTGGTGCTGTAGTTGTAGGAGATGTCTCAAAACGTCATCAGGAGTCCCGACAGAACCCGAAAATGGCGGAAAATGCACATTTTTGAAAAACTTTTTCTCGCTAAAATTTCGTAAGGGGCGACCCTTATGCAAAAATCCAAAAAAATGATTTACTTCAGCAGCACAATATAGGTGCTGCAGCTGTAGGATATGTTTCAAAATGTCGTCAGGAGTCCCGACAGAACCCGAAAATGGCAGAAAATGCATATTTTTGGGAAAAATCTTTGCTAAAAAAGGTATTAAAATTTTTAAAAAACGGATTTGCTTCAGAAACACACTACTGGTGCTGTAGTTGTAGGAGATGTCTCAAAATGTCATCAGGAGTCCCGACAGAACCCGAAAATGGCAGAAAATGCATATTTTTGAAAAACTTTTTTTCGCTAAAATTTCGTAAGGAGGGACCCTTATGCAAAAATCCAAAAAAATGTATTTACTTCAGCAGCACAATACAGGTGCTGCAGCTGTAGGATATGTTTCAAAATGTCGTCAGGAGTCCCGACAGAACCCGAAAATGGCGGAAAATGCATTTTTGGGGGGAAAAATCTTCGCTAAAAAAAGGTATTAAAATTTTTAAAAAACGGATTTGCTTCAGAAACACAATACTGGTGCTGTAGTTGTAGGAGATGTCTCAAAATGTCATCAGGAGTCCCGACAGAACCCGAAAATGGCAGAAAATGCATATTTTTGAAAAACTTTTTTTCGCTAAAATTTCGTAAGGAGGGACCCTTATGCAAAAATCCAAAAAAATGTATTTACTTCAGCAGCACAATACAGTTGCTGCAGCTGTAGGATATTTTTCAAAATGTCGTCAGGAGTCCCGACAGAACCCGGAAATGGCAGAAAATGCATATTTTTGGGGAAAAATCTTTGCTAAAAAAGGTATTAAAATTTTTAAAAAACGGATTTGCTTCAGAAACACAATACTGGTGCTGTAGTTGTAGGAGATGTCTCAAAACGTCATCAGGAGTCCCGACAGAACCCAAAAATGGCAGAAAATGCATATTTTTGAAAAACTTTTTTTCGCAAAAATTTCGTAAGGGGGACCCTTATGCAAAAATCCAAAAAAATGTATTTACTTCAGCAGCACAATACAGGTGCTGCAGCTGTAGGATATGTTTCAAAATGTCGTCAGGAGTCCCGACAGAACCCGAAAATGGCAGAAAATGCATTTTTTGGGGGAAAAATCTTCGCTAAAAAAAGGTATTAAAATTTTTAAAAAACGGATTTGCTTCAGAAACACAATACTGGTGCTGTAGTTGTAGGAGATGTCTCAAAACATCATCAGGAGTTCCGACAGAACCCGAAAATGGCAGAAAATGCACATTTTTGAAAAACTTTTTTTCGCTAAAATTTCGTAAGGGGGGACCCTTATGCAAAAATCAAAAAAAATGTATTTACTTCGGCAGCACAATACAGGTGTTGCAGCTGTAGGAAATGTTTCAAAATGTCGTCAGGAGTCCCGACAGAACCCGGAAATGGCAGAAAATGCACATTTTTGAAAAACTTTTTTTCGCAAAAATTTCGTAAGGGGGGACCCTTATGCAAAAATCCAAAAAAATGTATTTTCTTCGGCAGCACAATACAGGTGCTGCAGCTGTAGGAAATGTTTCAAAATGTCGTCAGGAGTCCCGACAGAACCCGCAAATGGCAGAAAATGCATATTTTTGGGGTAAAATCTTTGCTAAAAAAGGTATTAAAATTTTTAAAAAACGGATTTGCTTCAGAAACACAATACTGGTGCTGTAGTTGTAGGAGATGTCTCAAAACGTCATCAGGAGTTCCGACAGAACCCGAAAATGGCAGAAAATGCACATTTTTGCAAAACTTTTTTTCGCTAAAATTTCGTAAGGGGGACCCTTATGCAAAAATCCAAAAAAATGTATTTACTTCAGCAGCACAATACAGGTGCTGCAGCTGTAGGATATGTTTCAAAATGTCGTCAGGAGTCCCGACAGAACCCGAAAATGGCAGAAAATGCATTTTTTGGGGGAAAAATCTTCGCTAAAAAAAAGGTATTAAAATTTTTAAAAAACGGATTTGCTTCAGAAACACAATACTGGTGCTGTAGTTGTAGGAGATGTCTCAAAACATCATCAGGAGTTCCGACAGAACCCGAAAATGGCAGAAAATGCACATTTTTGAAAAACTTTTTTTCGCTAAAATTTCGTAAGGGGGGACCCTTATGCAAAAATCCAAAAAAATGTATTTACTTCGGCAGCACAATACAGGTGTTGCAGCTGTAGGAAATGTTTCAAAATGTCGTCAGGAGTCCCGACAGAACCCGGAAATGGCAGAAAATGCATATTTTGGGGGAAAAATCTTTGCTAAAAAAGGTATTAAAATTTCTTAAAAACGGATTTGCTTCAGAAACACAATACTGGTGCTGTAGTTGTAGGAGATGTCTCAAAACGTCATCAGGAGTCCCGACAGAACCCAAAAATGGCAGAAAATGCATATTTTTGAAAAACTTTTTTTCGCTAAAATTTCGTAAGGGGGGACCCTTATGCAAAAATCCAAAAAAATGTATTTACTTCGGCAGCACAATACAGGTGCTGCAGCGGTAGGAAATGTTTCAAAATGTCGTCAGGAGTCCCGACAGAACCCGAAAATGGAAGAAAATGCATTTTTTGGGGGAAAAATCTTCGCTAAAAAAAGGTATTAAAATTTTTAAAAAACTGATTTGCTTCAGAAACACAATACTGGTGCTGTAGTTGTAGGAGATGTCTCAAAACGTCATCAGGAGTTCCGACAGAACCCGAAAATGGCAGAAAATGCACATTTTTGAAAAACTTTTTTTCGCTAAAATTTCGTAAGGGGGACCCTTATGCAAAAATTCAAAAAAATGTATTTACTTCGGCAGCACAATACAGGTGCTGCAGCTGTAGGAAATGTTTCAAAATGTCGTCAGGAGTCCCGACAGAACCCGAAAATGGCAGAAAATGCATATTTTTGGGGAAAAATCTTCGCTAAAAAAGGTATTAAAATTTTTAAAAAACGGATTTGCTTCAGAAACATAATACTGGTGCTGTAGTTGTAGGAGATGTCTCAAAACGACATCAGGAGTTCCGACAGAACCCGAAAATGGCAGAAAATGCACATTTTTTAAAAACTTTTTTTCGCTAAAATTTCGTAAGGGGGACCCTTATGCAAAAATCCAAAAAAATGCATTTACTTCAGCAGCACAATACAGGTGCTGCAGCTGTAGGATATCTTTCAAAATGTCGTCAGGAGTCCCGACAGAACCCGAAAATGGCAGAAAATGCATATTTTTGGGGAAAAATCTTCGCTAAAAAAGGTATTAAAATTTTTAAAAAACGGATTTGCTTCAGAAACATAATACTGGTGCTGTAGTTGTAGGAGATGTCTCAAAACGTCATCAGGAGTCCCGACAGAACCCGAAAATGGTAGAAAATGCATATTTTTGAAAAACTTTTTTTCGCTAAAATTTCGTAAGGGGGACCCTTATGCAAAAATCCAAAAAAATGTATTTACTTCAGCAGCACAATACAGGTGCTGCAGCTGTAGGATATGTTTCAAAATGTCGTCAGGAGTCCCGACAGAACCCGAAAATGGCAGAAAATGCATTTTTTTGGGGAAAAATCTTCGCTAAAAAAAAGGTATTAAAATTTTTAAAAAACGGATTTGCTTCAGAAACACAATACTGGTGCTGTAGTTGTAGGAGATGTCTCAAAACATCATCAGGAGTTCCGACAGAACCCGAAAATGGCAGAAAAAGCACATTTTTGAAAAACTTTTTTTCGCAAAAATTTCGTAAGGGGGGACCCTTATGCAAAAATCCAAAAAAATGTATTTACTTCGGCAGCACAATACAGGTGTTGCAGCTGTAGGAAATGTTTCAAAATGTCGTCAGGAGTCCCGACAGAACCCGGAAATGGCAGAAAATGCATATTTTGGGGGAAAAATCTTTGCTAAAAAAGGTATTAAAATTTTTTAAAAACGGATTTGCTTCAGAAACACAATACTGGTGCTGTAGTTGTAGGAGATGTCTCAAAACGTCATCAGGAGTCCCGACAGAACCCAAAAATGGCAGAAAATGCATATTTTTGAAAAACTTTTTTTCGCTAAAATTTCGTAAGGGGGGAGGGACCCTTATGCAAAAATCCAAAAAAATGTATTTACTTCAGCAGCACAATACAGGTGCTGCAGCTGTAGGATATGTTTCAAAATGTCGTCAGGAGTCCCGACAGAACCCGAAAATGGCAGAAAATGCATTTTTTGGGGGAAAAATCTTCGCTAAAAAAAGGTATTAAAATTTTTAAAAAACGGATTTGCTTCAGAAACACAATACTGGTGCTGTAGTTGTAGGAGATGTCTCAAAACGTCATCAGGAGTTCCGACAGAACCCGAAAATGGAGGAAAATGCACATTTTTGAAAAACTTTTTTTCGCTAAAATGTCGTAAGGGGGGACCCTTATGCAAAAATCCCAAAAAATTTATTTACTTCGGCAGCACAATACAGGTGCTGCAGCTGTAGGAAATGTTTCAAAATGTCGTCAGGAGTCCCGACAGAACCCGAAAATGGCAGAAAATGCATATTTTTGGGGAAAAATCTTTGCTAAAAAAGGTATTAAAATAAAAAAAAAACGGATTTGCTTCAGAAACACAATACTGGTGCTGTAGTTGTAGGAGATGTCTCAAAACGACATCAGGAGTTCCGACAGAACCCGAAAATGGCAGAAAATGCACATTTTTTAAAAACTTTTTTTCGCTAAAATTTCGTAAGGGGGGCCCTTATGCAAAAATCCAAAAAAATGTATTTACTTCAGCAGCACAATACAGGTGCTGCAGCTGTAGGATATGTTTCAAAATGTCGTCAGGAGTCCCGACAGAACCCGAAAATGGCAGAAAATGCATATTTTTGGGGAAAAATCTTCGCTAAAAAAAAGGTATTAAAATTTTTAAAAAACGGATTTGCTTCAGAAACACAATACTGGTGCTGTAGTTGTAGGAGATGTCTCAAAACATCATCAGGAGTTCCGACAGAACCCGAAAATGGCAGAAAATGCACATTTTTGAAAAACTTTTTTTCGCTAAAATTTCGTAAGGGGGGACCCTTATGCAAAAATCCAAAAAAATGTATTTACTTCGGCAGCACAATACAGGTGTTGCAGCTGTAGGAAATGTTTCAAAATGTCGTCAGGAGTCCCGACAGAACCCGGAAATGGCAGAAAATGCATATTTTGGGGGAAAAATCTTTGCTAAAAAAGGTATTAAAATTTTTTAAAAACGGATTTGCTTCAGAAACACAATACTGGTGCTGTAGTTGTAGGAGATGTCTCAAAACGTCATCAGGAGTCCCGACAGAACCCAAAAATGGCAGAAAATGCATATTTTTGAAAAACTTTTTTTCGCTAAAATTTCGTAAGGGGGGAGGGACCCTTATGCAAAAATCCAAAAAAATTTATTTACTTCAGCAGCACAATACAGGTGCTGCAGCTGTAGGATATGTTTCAAAATGTCGTCAGGAGTCCCGACAGAACCCGAAAATGGCAGAAAATGCATTTTTTGGGGGAAAAATCTTCGCTAAAAAAAGGTATTAAAATTTTTAAAAAACGGATTTGCTTCAGAAACACAATACTGGTGCTGTAGTTGTAGGAGATGTCTCAAAACGTCATCAGGAGTCCCGACAGAACCCGAAAATGGCAGAAAATGCACATTTTTGAAAAACTTTTTTTCGCTAAAATGTCGTAAGGGGGGGACCCTTATGCAAAAATCCAAAAAAATGTATTTACTTCGGCAGCACAATACAGGTGTTGCAGCTGTAGGAAATGTTTCAAAATGTCGTCAGGAGTCCCGACAGAACCCGGAAATGGCAGAAAATGCACATTTTTGAAAAACTTTTTTTCGCAAAAATTTCGTAAGGGGGGACCCTTATGCAAAAATCCAAAAAAATGTATTTACTTCGGCAGCACAATACAGGTGCTGCAGCTGTAGGAAATGTTTCAAAATGTCGTCAGGAGTCCCGACAGAACCCGCAAATGGCAGAAAATGCATATTTTTGGGGTAAAATCTTTGCTAAAAAAGGTATTAAAATTTTTAAAAAACGGATTTGCTTCAGAAACACAATACTGGTGCTGTAGTTGTAGGAGATGTCTCAAAACGTCATCACGAGTTCCGACAGAACCCGAAAATGGCAGAAAATGCACATTTTTTAAAAACTTTTTTTCGCTAAAATTTCGTAAAGGGGACCCTTATGCAAAAATCCAAAAAAATGTATTTACTTCAGCAGCACAATACAGGTGCTGCAGCTGTAGGATATGTTTCAAAATGTCGTCAGGAGTCCCGACAGAACCCGAAAATGGCAGAAAATGCATATTTTTGGGGAAAAATCTTCGCTAAAAAAGGTATTAAAATTTTTAAAAAACGGATTTGCTTCAGAAACATAATACTGGTGCTGTAGTTGTAGGAGATGTCTCAAAACGTCATCAGGAGTCCCGACAGAACCCGAAAATGGTAGAAAATGCATATTTTTGAAAAACTTTTTTTCGCTAAAATTTCGTAAGGGGGACCCTTATGCAAAAATCCAAAAAAATGTATTTACTTCAGCAGCACAATACAGGTGCTGCAGCTGTAGGATATGTTTCAAAATGTCGTCAGGAGTCCCGACAGAACCCGAAAATGGCAGAAAATGCATTTTTTTGGGGAAAAATCTTCGCTAAAAAAAGGTATTAAAATTTTTAAAAAACTGATTTGCTTCAGAAACACAATACTGGTGCTGTAGTTGTAGGAGATGTCTCAAAACGTCATCAGGAGTCCCGACAGAACCCAAAAATGGCAGAAAAGGCATATTTTTGAAAAACTTTTTTTCGCTAAAATTTCGTAAGGGGGGACCCTTATGCAAAAATCCAAAAAAATGTATTTACTTCAGCAGCACAATACAGGTGCTGCAGCTGTAGGATATGTTTCAAAATGTCGTCAGGAGTCCCGACAGAACCCGAAAATGGCAGAAAATGCATTTTTTGGGGGAAAAATCTTCGCTAAAAAAAGGTATTAAAATTTTTAAAAAACGGATTTGCTTCAGAAACACAATACTGGTGCTGTAGCTGTAGGAGATGTCTCAAAACGTCATCAGGAGTTCCGACAGAACCCGAAAATGGCAGAAAATGCACATTTTTGAAAAACTTTTTTTCGCTAAAATTTCGTAAGGGGGACCCTTTTTCAAAAATCCAAAAAAATGTATTTACTTCAGCAGCACAATACAGGTGCTGCAGCTGTAGGATATGTTTCAAAATGTCGTCAGGAGTCCCGACAGAACCCGAAAATGGCAGAAAATGCATTTTTTGGGGGAAAAATCTTAGCTAAAAAAAAGGTATTAACATTTTTAAAAAACGGATTTGCTTCAGAAACACAATACTGGTGCTGTAGTTGTAGGAGATGTCTCAAAACATCATCAGGAGTTCCGACAGAACCCGAAAATGGCAGAAAATGCACATTTTTTAAAAACTTTTTTTCGCTAAAATTTCGTAAGGGGGACCCTTATTCAAAAATCCAAAAAAATGTATTTACTTCAGCAGCACAATACAGGTGCTGCAGCTGTAGGATATGTTTCAAAATGTCGTCAGGAGTCCCGACAGAACCCGAAAATGGCAGAAAATGCATATTTTTGGGGAAAAATCTTCGCTAAAAAAGGTATTAAAATTTTTAAAAAACGGATTTGCTTCAGAAACATAATACTGGTGCTGTAGTTGTAGGAGATGTCTCAAAACGTCATCAGGAGTCCCGACAGAACCCGAAAATGGTAGAAAATGCATATTTTTGAAAAACTTTTTTTCGCTAAAATTTCGTAAGGGGGACCCTTATGCAAAAATCCAAAAAAATGTATTTACTTCAGCAGCACAATACAGGTGCTGCAGCTGTAGGATATGTTTCAAAATGTCGTCAGGAGTCCCGACAGAACCCGAAAATGGCAGAAAATGCATTTTTTTGGGGAAAAATCTTCGCTAAAAAAAAGGTATTAAAATTTTTTAAAAACGGATTTGCTTCAGAAACACAATACTGGTGCTGTAGTTGTAGGAGATGTCTCAAAACATCATCAGGAGTTCCGACAGAACCCGAAAATGGCAGAAAATGCACATTTTTGAAAAACTTTTTTTCGCTAAAATTTCGTAAGGGGGGACCCTTATGCAAAAATCCCAAAAAATGTATTTACTTCGGCAGCACAATACAGGTGTTGCAGCTGTAGGAAATGTTTCAAAATGTCGTCAGGAGTCCCGACAGAACCCGGAAATGGCAGAAAATGCATATTTTGGGGGAAAAATCTTTGCTAAAAAAGGTATTAAAATTTTTTAAAAACTGATTTGCTTCAGAAACACAATACTGGTGCTGTAGTTGTAGGAGATGTCTCAAAACGTCATCAGGAGTCCCGACAGAACCCAAAAATGGCAGAAAAGGCATATTTTTGAAAAACTTTTTTTCGCTAAAATTTCGTAAGGGGGGACCCTTATGCAAAAATCCAAAAAAATGTATTTACTTCAGCAGCACAATACAGGTGCTGCAGCTGTAGGATATGTTTCAAAATGTCGTCAGGAGTCCCGACAGAACCCGAAAATGGCAGAAAATGCATTTTTTGGGGGAAAAATCTTCGCTAAAAAAAGGTATTAAAATTTTTAAAAAACGGATTTGCTTCAGAAACACAATACTGGTGCTGTAGCTGTAGGAGATGTCTCAAAACGTCATCAGGAGTTCCGACAGAACCCGAAAATGGCAGAAAATGCACATTTTTGAAAAACTTTTTTTCGCTAAAATTTCGTAAGGGGGGACCCTTATGCAAAAATCCCAAAAAATGTATTTACTTCGGCAGCACAATACAGGTGTTGCAGCTGTAGGAAATGTTTCAAAATGTCGTCAGGAGTCCCGACAGAACCCGAAAATGGCAGAAAATGCATTTTTTGGGGGAAAAATCTTCGCTAAAAAAAAGGTATTAAAATTTTTAAAAAACGGATTTGCTTCAGAAACACAATACTGGTGCTGTAGTTGTAGGAGATGTCTCAAAACATCATCAGGAGTTCCGACAGAACCCGAAAATGGCAGAAAATGCACATTTTTGAAAAACTTTTTTTCGCTAAAATTTCGTAAGGGGGGACCCTTATGCAAAAATCCAAAAAAATGTATTTACTTCGGCAGCACAATACAGGTGTTGCAGCTGTAGGAAATGTTTCAAAATGTCGTCAGGAGTCCCGACAGAACCCGGAAATGGCAGAAAATGCATATTTTGGGGGAAAAATCTTTGCTAAAAAAGGTATTAATATTTTTTAAAAACGGATTTGCTTCAGAAACACAATACTGGTGCTGTAGTTGTAGGAGATGTCTCAAAACGTCATCAGGAGTCCCGACAGAACCCAAAAATGGCAGAAAATGCATATTTTTGAAAAACTTTTTTTCGCTAAAATTTCGTAAGGGGGGACCCTTATGCAAAAATCCAAAAAAATGTATTTACTTCAGCAGCACAATACAGGTGCTGCAGCTGTAGGATTAGTTTCAAAATGTCGTCAGGAGTCCCGACAGAACCCGAAAATGGCAGAAAATGCATTTTTGGGGGGAAAAATCTTCGCTAAAAAAAGGTATTAAAATTTTTAAAAAACGGATTTGCTTCAGAAACACAATACTGGTGCTGTAGCTGTAGGAGATGTCTCAAAACGTCATCAGGAATTCTGACAGAACCCGAAAATGGCAGAAAATGCACATTTTTGAAAAACTCTTTTTTCGCTAAAATTTCGTAAGGGGGGACCCTTATGCAAAAATCCCAAAAAATGTATTTACTTCGGCAGCACAATACAGGTGCTGCAGCTGCAGGAAATGTTTCAAAATGTCGTCAGGAGTCCCGACAGAACCCGAAAATGGCAGAAAATGCATTTTTTGGGGGAAAAATCTTCGCTAAAAAAAGGTATTAAAAATTTTTAAAAACGGATTTGCTTCAGAAACACAATACTGGTGCTGTAGTTGTAGGAGATGTCTCAAAACGTCATCAGGAGTTCCGACAGAACCCGAAAATGGCAGAAAATGCACATTTTTGAAAAACTTTTTTTCGCTAAAATTTCGTAAGGGGGGACACTTATGCAAAAATCCAAAAAAATGTATTTACTTCGGCAGCACAATACAGGTGCTGCAGCTGTAGGAAATGTTTCAAAATATCGTCAGGAGTCCCGACAGAACCCGAAAATGGCAGAAAATGCATTTTTTGGGGGAAAAATCTTCGCTAAAAAAAGGTATTAAAATTTTTAAAAAACGGATTTGCTTCAGAAACACAATACTGGTGCTGTAGTTGTAGGAGATGTCTCAAAACGTCATCAGGAGTTCCGACAGAACCCGAAAATGGCAGAAAATGCACATTTTTGAAAAACTTTTTTTCGCTAAAATTTCGTAAGGGGGGACCCTTATGCAAAAATCCAAAAAAATGTATTTACTTCGGCAGCACAATACAGGTGCTGCAGCTGTAGGATATGTTTCAAAATGTCGTCAGGAGTCCCGACAGAACCCGAAAATGGCAGAAAATGCATTTTTGGGGGGAAAAATCTTCGCTAAAAAAAGGTATTAAAATTTTTAAAAAACGGATTTGCTTCAGAAACACAATACTGGTGCTGTAGTTGTAGGAGATGTCTCAAAACGTCATCAGGAGTCCCGACAGAACCCGAAAATGGTAGAAAATGCATATTTTTGAAAAACTTTTTTTCGCTAAGATTTCGTAAGGGGGACCCTTATGCAAAAATCCAAAAAAATGTATTTACTTCAGCAGCACAATACAGGTGCTGCAGCTGTAGGATATGTTTCAAAATGTCGTCAGGAGTCCCGACAGAACCCGAAAATGGCAGAAAATGCATTTTTTTGGGGAAAAATCTTCGCTAAAAAAAAGGTATTAAAATTTTTAAAAAACGGATTTGCTTCAGAAACACAATACTGGTGCTGTAGTTGTAGGAGATGTCTCAAAACATCATCAGGAGTTCCGACAGAACCCGAAAATGGCAGAAAATGCACATTTTTGAAAAACTTTTTTTCGCTAAAATTTCGTAAGGGGGGACCCTTATGCAAAAATCCAAAAAAATGTATTTACTTCAGCAGCACAATACAGGTGCTGCGGCTGTAGGATATGTTTCAAAATGTCGTCAGGAGTCCCGACAGAACCCGAAAATGGCAGAAAATGCATATTTTTGGGGAAAAATCTTTGCTAAAAAAGGTATTAAAATTTTTAAAAAACGGATTTGCTTCAGAAACACAATACTGGTGCTGTAGTTGTAGGAGATGTCTCAAAACGTCATCAGGAGTCCCGACAGAACCCGAAAATGGCAGAAAATGCATATTTTTGAAAAACTTTTTTTCGCTAAAATTTCGTAAGGGGGGACCCTTATGCAAAAATCCAAAAAAATGTATTTACTTCAGCAGCACAATACATGTGCTGCAGTTGTAGGATATGTTTCAAAATGTCGTCAGGAGTCCCGACAGAACCCGAAAATGGCAGAAAATGAATTTTTGGGGGGAAAAATCTTCGCTAAAAAAAGGTATTAACATTTTTAAAAAACGGATTTGCTTCAGAAACACAATACTGGTGCTGTAGTTGTAGGAGATGTCTCAAAACGTCATCAGGAGTTCCGACAGAACCCGAAAATGGCAGAAAATGCACATTTTTGAAAAACTTTTTTTCGCTAAAATGTCGTAAGGGGGGACCCTTATGCAAAAATCCAAAAAAATGTATTTACTTCGGCAGCACAATACAGGTGCTGCAACTGTAGGAAATGTTTCAAAATGTCGTCAGGAGTCCCGACAGAACCCGAAAATGGCAGAAAATGCATTTTTTTGGGGAAAAATCTTCGCTTAAAAAAAGGTATTAAAATTTTAAAAAAACGGATTTGCTTCAGAATTACAATACTGGTGCTGTAGTTGTAGGAGATGTCTCAAAACGTCATCAGGAGTTCCGACAGAACCCGAAAATGGCACAAAATGCACATTTTTGGAAAACTTTTTTTCGCTAAAATTTCGTAAGGGGGGACCCTTATGCAAAAATCCAAAAAAATGTATTTACTTCAGCAGCACAATACAGGTGCTGCAGCTGTACGATATGTTTCAAAATGTCGTCAGGAGTCCCGACAGAACCCGAAAATGGCAGAAAATGCATATTTTTGGGGAAAATCTTTGCTAAAAAAGGTATTAAAATTTTTAAAAAACGGATTTGCTTCAGAAACACAATACTGGTGCTGTAGTTGTAGGAGATGTCTCAAAACGTCATCAGGAGTTCCGACAGAACCCGAAAATGGCAGAAAATGCACATTTTTGAAAAACTTTTTTTCGCTAAAATTTCGTAAGGGGGGACCCTTATGCAAAAATTCAAAAAAACGGATTTGCTTCAGCAGCACAATACTGGTGCTGTAGTTGTAGGAGATGTCTCAAAACGTCATCAGGAGTCCCGACAGAACCCGAAAATGGCAGAAAATGCATATTTTTGAAAAACTTTTTTCGCTAAAATTTCGTAAGGGGGGACCCTTATGCAAGAATCCAAAAAAATGTATTTACTTCAGCAGCACAATACAGGTGCTGCAGCCGTAGGATATGTTTCAAAATGTCGTTAGGAGTCCCGACAGATCCCGAAAATGGCAGAAAATGCATTTTTGGGGGGAAAAATCTTCGCTAAAAAAAGGTATTAAAATAAAAAAAAACGGATTTGCTTCAGAAACACAATACTGGTGCTGTAGTTGTAGGAGATGTCTCAAAACGACATCAGGAGTTCCAACAGAACCCGAAAATGGCAGAAAATGCACATTTTTGAAAAACTTTTTTTCGCTAAAATTTCGTAAGGGGGGACCCTTATGCAAAAATCCAAAAAAATGTATTTACTTCGGCAGCACAATACAGGTGCTGCAGCTGTAGGATATGTTTCAAAATGTCGTCAGGAGTCCCGACAGAACCCGAAAATGGCAGAAAATGCATATTTTTGAGGAAAAATCTTTGCTAAAAAAGGTATTAAAATTTTTAAAAAACGGATTTGCTTCAGAAACACAATACTGGTGCTGTAGTTGTAGGAGATGTCTCAAAACGTCATCAGGAGTCCCGACAGAACCCGAAAATGGCATTAAATGCATATTTTTGAAAAACTTTTTTTCGCTAAAATGTCGTAATGGGGGACCCTTATGCAAAAATCCAAAAAAATGTATTTACTTCAGCAGCACAATACAGGTGCTGCAGCTGTAGGATATGTTTCAAAATGTCGTCAGGAGTCCCGACAGAACCCGAAAATGGCAGAAAATGCATATTTTTGGGGAAAAATCTTCGCAAAATAAGGTATTAAAATTTAAAAAAAACGGATTTGCTTCAGAAACACAACACTGGTGCTGTAGTTGTACGAGATGTCTCAAAACGTCATCAGGAGTCCCGACAGAACCCGAAAATGGCAGAAAATGCATATTTTTGAAAAACTTTTTTTCGCAAAAATTTCGTAAGGGGGGGACCCTTATGCAAAAATCCAAAAAAATGTATTTACTTCAGCAGCACAATACAGGTGCTGCAGCTGTAGGAAATATTTCGAAATGTCGTCAGGAGTCCCGACAGAACCCGAAAATGGCAGAAAATGCATATTTTTGGGGAAAAATCTTCGCAAAATAAGGTATTAAAATGAAAAAAAAACGGATTTGCTTCAGAAACATAATACTGGTGCTGTAGTTGTAGGAGATGTCTCAAAACGTCATCAGGAGTCCCGACAGAACCCGAAAATGGCAGAAAATGCATATTTTTGAAAAACTTTTTTTCGCTAAAATTTCGTAAGGGGGGGACCCTTATGTAAAAATCCAAAAAAATGTATTTACTTCAGCAGCACAATACAGGTGCTGCAGCTGTAGGATATGTTTCAAAATGTCGTCAGGAGTCCCGACAGAACCCGAAAATGGCAGAAAATGCATTTTTTTGGGGAAAAATCTTTGCTAAAAAAGGTATTAAAATTTTTAAAAAACGGATTTGCTTCAGAAACACAATACTGGTGCTGTAGTTGTAGGAGATGTCTCAAAACGTCATCTGGAGTCCCGACAGAACCCGAAAATGGCAGAAAATGCATATTTTTGAAAAACTTTTTTTCGCTAAAATTTCGTAAGGGGGGACCCTTATGCAAAAATCCAAAAAAATGTATTTACTTCGGCAGCACAATACAGGTGCTGCAGCTGTAGGAAATGTTTCAAAATGTCGTCAGGAGTCCCGACAGAACCCGGAAATGGCAGAAAATGCATATTTTTGGGGAAAAATCTTTGCTAAAAAAGGTATTAAAATTTAAAAAAAACGGATTTGCTTCAGAAACACAATACTGGTGCTGTAGTTGTAGGAGATGTCTCAAAACGTAATCAGGAGTTCCGACAGAACCCGAAAATGGCAGGAAATGCATATTTTTGACAAAACTTTTTTTCGCTAAAATGTCGTAAGGGGGGACCCTTATGCAAAAATTCAAAAAAATGTATTTACTTGAACAGCAAAATACAGGTGCCGCAGCTGTAGGATATGTTTCAAACTGTCGTCAGGAGTCCCGACAGAACCCGAAAATGGCAGAAAATGCATATTTTTTGCGAAAAATCTTCGCTAAAAAAAGGTATTAAAATTTTTAAAAAACGGATTTGCTTTAGAAACACAATACTGGTGCTGTAGTTGTAGGAGATGTCTCAAAACGTCATCAGGAGTCCCGACAGAACCCGAAAATGGCAGAAAATCCATATTTCTGAAAAACTTTTTTTCGCTAAAATTATGCAAAAATCCAAAAAAATGTATTTACTTCAGCAGCACATTACAGGTGCTTCAGCTGTAGGATATGTTTCAAAATGTCGTCAGGAGTCCCGACAGAACCCGAAAATGGCAGGAAATGCATATTTTTGGGAAAAATCTTTGCTAAAATAGGTATTAAAATTTTTCAAAAACGGATTTGCTTCAGAAACACAATACTGTTGCTGTAGTTGTAGGAGATGTCTCAAAATGTCATCAGGAGTCCCGACAGAACCCGAAAATGGCAGAAAATGCATATTTTTGAAAAACTTTTTTTCGCAAAAATTTCGTAAGGAAAAATCCAAAAAAATGTATTTACTTCAGCAGCACAATACAGGTGCTGCAGCTGTAGGATATGTTTCAAAATGTCGTCAGGAGTCCCGACAGAACCCGAAAATGGCAGAAAATGCATTTTTCGGGGGAAAAATCTTCGCTAAAAAAAGATATTAAAATTTTCAAAAAACGGATTTGCTTCAGAAACACAATACTGGTGCTGTAGTTGTAGGAGATGTCTCAAAACGTCATCAGGAGTTCCGACAGAACCCGAAAATGGCAGAAAATTCACATTTTTGAAAAACTTTTTTTCGCTAAAATGTCGTAAGGGGGGACCCTTATGCAAAAATCCGAAAGAAAGTATTTACTTCGGCAGCACAATACAGGTGCTGCAGCTGTAGGAAATGTTTCAAAATGTCGTCAGGAGTCCCGACAGAACCCGAAAATGGCAGAAAATGCATATTTTTGGGGAAAAATCTTCGCTAAAAAAGGTATTAAAATTTTTAAAAAACGGATTTATTTCAGAAACATAATACTGGTGCTGTAGTTGTAGGAGATGTCTCAAAACGTCATCGGGAGTCTTGACAAAACCTGAAAATGGCAGAAAATGCATATTTTTTGGGAAAAATCTTCGCTAAAAAAGGTATTAAAATTTTTAAAAAACGTATTTGCTTCAGAAACATAATACTGGTGCTGTAGTTGTAGGAGATGTCTCAAACGTAATCAGGAGTTCCGACAGAACCCGAAAATGGCAGAAAATGCATATTTTTGACAAAACTTTTTTTCGCTAAAATGTCGTAAGGGGGGACCCTTATGCAAAAATTCAAAAAATGTATTTACTTCGACAGCAAAATACAGGTGCTGCAGCTGTACGATATGTTTCAAAATGTCGTCAGGAGTCCCGACAGAACCCGAAAATGGCAGAAAATGAATATTTTTTGGCGAAAAATCTTCGTTAAAAAAAGGTATTAAAATTTTTAAAAAACGGATTTGCTTCAGAAACACAATACTGGTGCTGTAGTTGTAGGAGATGTCTCAAAACGTAATCAGGAGTTCCGACAGAACCCGAAAATGGCAGGAATGCATATTTTTGACAAAACTTTTTTTCGCTAAAATGTCGTAAGGGGGGACCCTTATGCAAAAATTCAAAAAAATGTATTTACTTCGACAGCAAAATACAGGTGCCGCAGCTGTAGGATATGTTTCAAACTGTCGTCAGGAGTCCCGACAGAACCCGAAAATGGCAGAAAATGCATATTTTTGGCGAAAAATCTTCGCTAAAAAAAGGTATTAAAATTTTTAAAAAACGGATTTGCTTTAGAAACACAATACTGGTGCTGTAGTTGTAGGAGATGTCTCAAAACGTCATCAGGAGTCCCGACAGAACCCGAAAATGGCAGAAAATCCATATTTTTGAAAAACTTTTTTTCGCTAAAATTATGCAAAAATCCAAAAAAATGTATTTACTTCAGCAGCACATTACAGGTGCTTCAGCTGTAGGATATGTTTCAAAATGTCGTCAGGAGTCCCGACAGAACCCGAAAATGGCAGAAAATGCATTTTTGGGGGGAAAAATATTCGCTAAAAAAAGGTATTAAAATTTTAAAAAACGGATTTGCTTCAGAAACACAATACTGGTGCTGTAGTTGTAGGAGATGTCTCAAAACGTCATCAGGAGTTCCGACAGAACCCGAAAATGGCAGAAAATGCACATTTTTGAAAAACTTTTTTTCGCTAAAATTTCGTAAGGGGGGACCCTTATGCAAAAATCCAAAAAAATGTATTTACTTCGGCAGCACAATACAGGTGCTGCAGCTGTCGGAAATGTTTCAAAATGTCATCAGGAGTCCCGACAGAACCCGAAAATGGCAGAAAATGCATATTTTTGGGGAAAAATCTTCGCTAAAAAAGGTATTAAAATTTTTTAAAAACGGATTTGCTTCAGAAACATAATACTGGTGCTGTAGTTGTAGGAGATGTCTCAAAACGTCATCGGGAGTCCCGACAGAACCCGAAAATGGCAGAAAATGCATATTTTTGAAAAACTTTTTTTCGCTAAAATTTCGTAAGGGGGGGACCCTTATGCAAAAATCCAAAAAAATGTATTTACTTCGGCAGCACAATACAGGTGCTGCAGCTGTAGGAAATGTTTCAAAATGTCGTCAGGAGTCCCGACAGAACCCGGAAATGGCAGAAAATGCATATTTTTGGGGAAAAATCTTTGCTAAAAAAGGTATTAAAATTTAAAAAAAACGGATTTGCTTCAGAAACACAATACTGGTGCTGTAGTTGTAGGAGATGTCTCAAGACGTAATCAGGAGTTCCGACAGAACCCGAAAATGGCAGGAAATGCATATTTTTGACAAAACTTTTTTTCGCTAAAATGTCGTAAGGGGGGACCCTTATGCAAAAATTCAAAAAAATGTATTTACTTCGACAGCAAAATACAGGTGCCGCAGCTGTAGGATATGTTTCAAACTGTCGTCAGGAGTCCCGACAGAACCCGAAAATGGCAGAAAATGCATATTTTTGGCGAAAAATCTTCGCTAAAAAAAGGTATTAAAATTTTTAAAAAACGGATTTGCTTTAGAAACACAATACTGGTGCTGTAGTTGTAGGAGATGTCTCAAAACGTCACCAGGAGTCCCGACAGAACCCGAAAATGGCAGAAAATCCATATTTTTGAAAAACTTTTTTTCGCTAAAATTATGCAAAAATCCAAAAAAATTTATTTACTTCAGCAGCACATTACAGGTGCTTCAGCTGTAGGATATGTTTCAAAATGTCGTCAGGAGTCCCGACAGAACCCGAAAATGGCAGGAAATGCATATTTTTGGGAAAAATCTTTGCTAAAAAAGGTATTAAAATTTTTTAAAAACGGATTTGCTTCAGAAACACAATACTGGTGCTGTAGTTGTAGGAGATGTCTCAAAATGTCATCAGGAGTCCCGACAGAACCCGAAAATGGCAGAAAATGCATATTTTTGAAAAACTTTTTTTCGCTAAAATTTCGTAAGGGGGGACCCTTATGCAAAAATCCAAAAAATGTATTTACTTCAGCAGCACAATACAGGTGCTGCAGCTGTAGGATATGTTTCAAAATGTCGTCAGGAGTCCCGACAGAACCCGAAAATGGCAGGAAATGCATATTTTTGGGGAAAAATCTTTGCTAAAAAAGGTATTAAAATTTTTAAAAAACGGATTTGCTTCAGAAACACAATACTGGTGCTGTAGTTGTAGGAGATGTCTCAAAACGTCATCAGGAGTTCCGACAGAACCCGAAAATGGCAGAAAATGCACATTTTTGAAAAACTTTTTTACAAAAATCCGAAAGAATGTATTTACTTCGGCAGCACAATACAGGTGCTGCAGCTGTAGGAAATGTTTCAAAATGTCGTCAGGAGTCCCGACAGAACCCGAAAATGGCAGAAAATGCATATTTTTGGGGAAAAATCTTCGCTAAAAAAGGTATTAAAATTTTTAAAAAACGGATTTATTTCAGAAACATAATACTGGTGCTGTAGTTGTAGGAGATGTCTCAAAACGTCATCGGGAGTCTTGACAAAACCTGAAAATGGCAGAAAATGCATATTTTTGGAAAACTTTTTTTCGCAAAAATTTCTTAAGGGGGGACCCTTATGCAAAAATCCAAAAAAATGTATTTACTTCAGCAGCACAATACAGGTGCTGCAGCTGTAGGATATGTTTCAAAATGTCGTCAGGAGTCCCGACAGAACTCGAAAATGGCAGAAAATGCATTTTTTGGGGGAAAAATCTTCGCTAAAAAAGGTATTAAAATTTTTAAAAAACGGATTTGCTTCAGAAACACAATACTGGTGCTGTAGTTGTAGGAGATGTCTCAAAACGTCATCAGGAGTTCCGACAGAACCCGAAAATGGCAGAAAATGCACATTTTTGAAAAACTTTTTTTCGCTAAAATTTCGTAAGGTGGGACCCTTGTGCAAAAATCCAAAAAAATGTATTTACTTCGGCAGCACAATACAGGTGTTGCAGCTGTAGAATATGTTTCAAAATGTCGTCAGGAGTCCCGACAGAACCCGAAAATGGCAGAAAATGCATATTTTTGGGGGTAAATCTTTGCTAAAAAAGGTATTAAAATTTTTAAAATACGGATTTGCTTCAGAAACACAATACTGGTGCTGTAGTTGTAGGAGATGTCTCAAAACGTCATCAGGAGTCCCGACAGAACCCGAAAATGGCAGAAAATGCATATTTTTGAAAAACTTTTTTTCGCTAAAATTTCGTAAGGGGGGACCCTTATGCAAAAATCCCAAAAAATGTATTTACTTCAGCAGCACAATACAGGTGCTGCAGCTGTAGGATATGTTTCAAAATGTCGTCAGGAGTCCCGACAGAACCCGAAAATGGCAGGAAATGCATATTTTTGGGGAAAAATCTTTGCTAAAAAAGGTATTAAATTTTTAAAAAACGGATTTTCTTCAGAAACACAATACTGGTGCTGTAGTTGTAGGAGATGTCTCAAAACGTCATCAGGAGTCCCGACAGAACCCGAAAATGGCAGAAAATGCATATTTTTGAAAAACTTTTTTTCGCTAAAATTTCGTAAGGGGGGACCCTTAAGCAAAAGTCCAAAAAAATGTATTTACTTCAGCAGCACAATACAGGTGCTGCAGCTGTAGGATATGTTTCAAAATGTCGTCAGGAGTCCCGACAGAACCCGAAAATGGCAGAAAATGAATTTTTGGGGGGAAAACTCTTCGCTAAAAAAAGGTATTAAAATTTTTAAAAAACGGATTTGCTTCAGAAACACAATACTGGTGCTGTAGTTGTAGGAGATGTCTCAAAACGTCGTCAGGAGTTCCGACAGAACCCGAAAATGGCAGAAAATGCACATTTTTGAAAAACTTTTTTTCGCTAAAATGTCGTAAGGGGGGACCTTTATGCAAAAATCCAAAAAAATGTATTTACTTCGGCAGCACAATACAGGTGCTGCAACTGTAGAAAATGTTTCAAAATGTCGTCAGGAGTCCCGACAATACCCGAAAATGGCAGAAAATGCATTTTTTGGGGGAAAAATCTTCGCTAAAAAAAGGTATTAAAATAAAAAAAAAACGGATTTGCTTCAGAAACACAATACTGGTGCTGTAGTTGTAGGAGATGTCTCAAAACGACATCAGGAGTTCCGACAGAACCCGAAAATGGCGGAAAATGCACATTTTTGAAAAACTTTTTTTCGCTAAAATGTCGTAATGGGGGACCCTTATGCAAAAATTCAAAAAAATGTATTTACTTCGACAGCAAAATACAGGTGCTGCAGCCGTAGGATATGTTTCAAAATGTCGTCAGGAGTCCCGACAGAACCCGGAAATGGCAGAAAATGCATATTTTTGGGGAAAAATCTTTGCTAAAAAAGGTATTAAAATTTAAAAAAAACGGATTTGCTTCAGAAATACAATACTGGTGCTGTAGTTGTAGGAGATGTCTCAAAACGTCATCAGGAGTCCCGACAGAACCCGAAAATGCATATTTTTGAAAAACTTTTTTTCGCTAAAATTTCGTAAGGGGGGACCCTTATGCAAAAATCCAAAAAAATGTATTTACTTCAGCAGCACAATACAGGTGCTGCAGCTGTAGGATATGTTTCAAAATGTCGTCAGGAGTCCCGACAGAACCCGAAAATGGCAGAAAATGCATTTTTTTGGGGAAAAATCTTCGCTAAAAAAAGGTATTAAAATTTTTTAAAACGGATTTGCTTCAGAAACACAATACTGGTGCTGTAGTTGTGGGAGATGTCTCAAAACGTCATCAGGAGTCCCGACAGAACCCGAAAATGCATATTTTTGAAAAACTTTTTTTCGCTAAAATTTCGTAAGGGGGGACCCTTATGCAAAAATCCCAAAAAATGTATTTACTTCGGCAGCACAATACAGGTGTTGCAGCTGTAGGATATGTTTCAAAATGTCGTCAGGAGTCCCGACAGAACCCGAAAATGGCAGAAAATGCATATTTTTGGGGAAAAATCTTTGCTAAAAAGGTATTAAAATGTTTAAAAAACGGATTTGCTTCAGAAACACAATACTGGTGCTGTAGTTGTAGGAGATGTCTCAAAATGTCATCAGGAGTCCCGACAGAACCCAAAAATGGCAGAAAATGCATATTTTTGGGGAAAAATCTTTGCTAAAAAAGGTATTAAACTTTTTAAAAAACGGATTTGCTTCAGAAACACAATACTGGTGCTGTAGTTGTAGGAGATGTCTCAAAATGTCGTCAGGAGTCCCGACAGAACCCGAAAATGGCAGAAAATGCATTTTTTGGGGGAAAAATCTTCGCTAAAAAAAGGTATTAAAATTTTTAAAAAATGGATTTGTTTCAGGAACACAATACTGGTGCTGTAGTTGTAGGAGATGTCTCAAAACGTCATCAGGAGTTCCGACAGAACCCGAAAATGGCAGAAAATGCACATTTTTGAAAAACTTTTTTTCGCTAAAATGTCGTAAGGGGGGACCCTTATGCAAAAATTCAAAAAAATGTATTTACTTCGACAGCAAAATACAGGTGCCGCAGCTGTAGGATATGTTTCAAACTGTCGTCAGGAGTCCCGACAGAACCCGAAAATGGCAGAAAATGCATATTTTTGGCGAAAAATCTTCGCTAAAAAAAGGTATTAAAATTTTTAAAAAACGGATTTGCTTTAGAAACACAATACTGGTGCTGTAGTTGTAGGAGATGTCTCAAAACGTCATCAGGAGTCCCGACAGAACCCGAAAATGGCAGAAAATCCATATTTCTGAAAAACTTTTTTTCGCTAAAATTATGCAAAAATCCAAAAAAATGTATTTACTTCAGCAGCATATTACAGGTGCTTCAGCTGTAGGATATGTTTCAAAATGTCGTCAGGAGTCCCGACAGAACCCGAAAATGGCAGGAAATGCATATTTTTGGGAAAAATCTTTGCTAAAATAGGTATTAAAATTTTTTAAAAACGGATTTGCTTCAGAAACACAATACTGGTGCTGTAGTTGTAGGAGATGTCTCAAAATGTCATCAGGAGTCCCGACAGAACCCGAAAATGGCAGAAAATGCATATTTTTGAAAAACTTTTTTTCGATAAAATTTCGTAAGGAGGGACCCTTATGCAAAAATCCAAAAAAATGTATTTACTTCAGCAGCACAATACAGGTGCTGCAGCTGTAGGATATGTTTCAAAATGTCGTCAGGAGTCCCGACAGAACCCGAAAATGGCAGAAAATGCATTTTTCGGGGGAAAAATCTTCGCTAAAAAAAGGTATTAAAATTTTTAAAAAACGGATTTGCTTTAGAAACACAATACTGGTGCTGTAGTTGTAGGAGATGTCTCAAAACGTCATCAGGAGTCCCGACAGAACCCGAAAATGGCAGAAAATCCATATTTCTGAAAAACTTTTTTTCGCTAAAATTATGCAAAAATCCAAAAAAATGTATTTACTTCAGCAGCACATTACAGGTGCTTCAGCTGTAGGATATGTTTCAAAATGTCGTCAGGAGTCCCGACAGAACCCGAAAATGGCAGGAAATGCATATTTTTGGGAAAAATCTTTGCTAAAATAGGTATTAAAATTTTTTAAAAACGGATTTGCTTCAGAAACACAATACTGGTGCTGTAGTTGTAGGAGATGTCTCAAAATGTCATCAGGAGTCCCGACAGAACCCGAAAATGGCAGAAAATGCATATTTTTGAAAAACTTTTTTTCGATAAAATTTCGTAAGGAGGGACCCTTATGCAAAAATCCAAAAAAATGTATTTACTTCAGCAGCACAATACAGGTGCTGCAGCTGTAGGATATGTTTCAAAATGTCGTCAGGAGTCCCGACAGAACCCGAAAATGGCAGAAAATGCATTTTTCGGGGGAAAAATCTTCGCTAAAAAAAGATATTAAAATTTTCAAAAAACGGATTTGCTTCAGAAACACAATACTGGTGCTGTAGTTGTAGGAGATGTCTCAAAACGTCATCAGGAGTTCCGACAGAACCCGAAAATGGCAGAAAATGCACATTTTTGAAAAACTTTTTTTCGCTAAAATGTCGTAAGGGGGGACCCTTATGCAAAAATCCGAAAGAAAGTATTTACTTCGGCAGCACAATACAGGTGCTGCAGCTGTAGGAAATGTTTCAAAATGTCGTCAGGAGTCCCGACAGAACCCGAAAATGGCAGAAAATGCATATTTTTGGGGAAAAATCTTCGCTAAAAAAGGTATTAAAATTTTTAAAAAACGGATTTATTTCAGAAACATAATACTGGTGCTGTAGTTGTAGGAGATGTCTCAAAACGTCATCGGGAGTCTTGACAAAACCTGAAAATGGCAGAAAATGCATATTTTTGGGGAAAAATCTTCGCTAAAAAAGGTATTAAAATTTTTAAAAAACGTATTTGCTTCAGAAACATAATACTGGTGCTGTAGTTGTAGGAGATGTCTCAAAACGTAATCAGGAGTTCCGACAGAACCCGAAAATGGCAGAAAATGCACATTTTTGAAAAACTTTTTTTCGCTAAAATGTCGTAAGGGGGGACCCTTATGCAAAAATTCAAAAAAATGTATTTACTTCGACAGCAAAATACAGGTGCCGCAGCTGTAGGATATGTTTCAAACTGTCGTCAGGAGTCCCGACAGAACCCGAAAATGGCAGAAAATGCATATTTTTGGCGAAAAATCTTCGCTAAAAAAAGGTATTAAAATTTTTAAAAACGGATTTGCTTTAGAAACACAATACTGGTGCTGTAGTTGTAGGAGATGTCTCAAAACGTCATCAGGAGTCCCGACAGAACCCGAAAATGGCAGAAAATCCATATTTCTGAAAAACTTTTTTTCGCTAAAATTATGCAAAAATCCAAAAAAATGTATTTACTTCAGCAGCACATTACAGGTGCTTCAGCTGTAGGATATGTTTCAAAATGTCGTCAGGAGTCCCGACAGAACCCGAAAATGCCAGGAAATGCATATTTTTGGGAAAAATCTTTGCTAAAATAGGTATTAAAATTTTTTAAAAACGGATTTGCTTCAGAAACACAATACTGGTGCTGTAGTTGTAGGAGATGTCTCAAAATGTCATCAGGAGTCCCGACAGAACCCGAAAATGGCAGAAAATGCATATTTTTGAAAAACTTTTTTTCGATAAAATTTCGTAAGGAGGGACCCTTATGCAAAAATCCAAAAAAATGTATTTACTTCAGCAGCACAATACAGGTGCTGCAGCTGTAGGATATGTTTCAAAATGTCGTCAGGAGTCCCGACAGAACCCGAAAATGGCAGAAAATGCATTTTTCGGGGGAAAAATCTTCGCTAAAAAAAGGTATTAAAATTTTTAAAAAACGGATTTGCTTTAGAAACACAATACTGGTGCTGTAGTTGTAGGAGATGTCTCAAAACGTCATCAGGAGTCCCGACAGAACCCGAAAATGGCAGAAAATCCATATTTCTGAAAAACTTTTTTTCGCTAAAATTATGCAAAAATCCAAAAAAATGTATTTACTTCAGCAGCACATTACAGGTGCTTCAGCTGTAGGATATGTTTCAAAATGTCGTCAGGAGTCCCGACAGAACCCGAAAATGGCAGGAAATGCATATTTTTGGGAAAAATCTTTGCTAAAATAGGTATTAAAATTTTTTAAAAACGGATTTGCTTCAGAAACACAATACTGGTGCTGTAGTTGTAGGAGATGTCTCAAAATGTCATCAGGAGTCCCGACAGAACCCGAAAATGGCAGAAAATGCATATTTTTGAAAAACTTTTTTTCGATAAAATTTCGTAAGGAGGGACCCTTATGCAAAAATCCAAAAAAATGTATTTACTTCAGCAGCACAATACAGGTGCTGCAGCTGTAGGATATGTTTCAAAATGTCGTCAGGAGTCCCGACAGAACCCGAAAATGGCAGAAAATGCATTTTTCGGGGGAAAAATCTTCGCTAAAAAAAGATATTAAAATTTTCAAAAAACGGATTTGCTTCAGAAACACAATACTGGTGCTGTAGTTGTAGGAGATGTCTCAAAACGTCATCAGGAGTTCCGACAGAACCCGAAAATGGCAGAAAATGCACATTTTTGAAAAACTTTTTTTCGCTAAAATGTCGTAAGGGGGGACCCTTATGCAAAAATCCGAAAGAAAGTATTTACTTCGGCAGCACAATACAGGTGCTGCAGCTGTAGGAAATGTTTCAAAATGTCGTCAGGAGTCCCGACAGAACCCGAAAATGGCAGAAAATGCATATTTTTGGGGAAAAATCTTCGCTAAAAAAGGTATTAAAATTTTTAAAAAACGGATTTATTTCAGAAACATAATACTGGTGCTGTAGTTGTAGGAGATGTCTCAAAACGTCATCGGGAGTCTTGACAAAACCTGAAAATGGCAGAAAATGCATATTTTTGGGGAAAAATCTTCGCTAAAAAAGGTATTAAAATTTTTAAAAAACGTATTTGCTTCAGAAACATAATACTGGTGCTGTAGTTGTAGGAGATGTCTCAAAACGTAATCAGGAGTTCCGACAGAACCCGAAAATGGCAGAAAATGCATATTTTTGACAAAACTTTTTTTCGCTAAAATGTCGTAAGGGGGGACCCTTATGCAAAAATTCAAAAAAATGTATTTACTTCGACAGCAAAATACAGGTGCTGCAGCTGTACGATATGTTTCAAAATGTCGTCAGGAGTCCCGACAGAACCCGAAAATGGCAGAAAATGAATATTTTTTGGCGAAAAATCTTCGTTAAAAAAAGGTATTAAAATTTTTAAAAAACGGATTTGCTTCAGAAACACAATACTGGTGCTGTAGTTGTAGGGGATGTCTCAAAACGTCATCAGGTGTCCCGACAGAACCCGAAAATGGCAGAAAATGCATATTTTTGAAAAACTTTTTTTCGCTAAAATGTCGTAAGGGGGGACCCTTATGCAAAAATCCAAAAAAATGTATTTACTTCAGCAGCACAATACAGGTGCTGCAGCTGTAGGATATGTTTCAAAATGTCGTCAGGAGTCCCGACAGAACCCGAAAATGGCAGAAAATGCATTTTTGGGGGGAAAAATCTTCGCTAAAAAAAGGTATTAAAATAAAAAAAAAACGGATTTGCTTCAGAAACACAATACTGGTGCTGTAGTTGTAGGAGATGTCTCAAAACGTCATCAGGAGTCCCGACAGAACCCGAAAATGGCAGGAAATTTATATTTTTGACAAAACTTTTTTTCGCTAAAATGTCGTAAGGGGGGACCCTTATGCAAAAATTCAAAAAAATGTATTTACTTCGACAGCAAAATACAGGTGCCGCAGCTGTAGGATATGTTTCAAACTGTCGTCAGGAGTCCCGACAGAACCCGAAAATGGCAGAAAATGCATATTTTTGGCGAAAAATCTTCGCTAAAAAAAGGTATTAAAATTTTTAAAAAACGGATTTGCTTTAGAAACACAATACTGGTGCTGTAGTTGTAGGAGATGTCTCAAAACGTCATCAGGAGTCCCGACAGAACCCGAAAATGGCAGAAAATCCATATTTTTGAAAAACTTTTTTTCGCTAAAATTATGCAAAAATCCAAAAAAATGTATTTACTTCAGCAGCACATTACAGGTGCTTCAGCTGTAGGATATGTTTCAAAATGTCGTCAGGAGTCCCGACAGAACCCGAAAATGGCAGAAAATGCATTTTTGGGGGGAAAAATATTCGCTAAAAAAAGGTATTAAAATTTTTAAAAAACGGATTTGCTTCAGAAACACAATACTGGTGCTGTAGTTGTAGGAGATGTCTCAAAACGTCATCAGGAGTTCCGACAGAACCCGAAAATGGCAGAAAATGCACATTTTTGAAAAACTTTTTTTCGCTAAAATGTCGTAAGGGGGGACCCTTATGCAAAAATCCAAAAAAATGTATTTACTTCGGCAGCACAATACAGGTGCTGCAGCTGTAGGAAATGTCTCAAAACGTCATCAGGAGTTCCGACAGAACCCGAAAATGGCAGAAAATGCACATTTTTGAAAAACTTTTTTACAAAAATCCGAAAGAATGTATTTACTTCGGCAGCACAATACAGGTGCTGCAGCTGTAGGAAATGTTTCAAAATGTCGTCAGGAGTCCCGACAGAACCCGAAAATGGCAGAAAATGCATATTTTTGGGGAAAAATCTTCGCTAAAAAAGGTATTAAAATTTTTAAAAAACGGATTTATTTCAGAAACATAATACTGGTGCTGTAGTTGTAGGAGATGTCTCAAAACGTCATCGGGAGTCTTGACAAAACCTGAAAATGGCAGAAAATGCATATTTTTGGGGAAAAATCTTCGCTAAAAAAGGTATTAAAATTTTTAAAAAACGTATTTGCTTCAGAAACATAATACTGGTGCTGTAGTTGTAGGAGATGTCTCAAAACGTCATCGGGAGTCTTGACAAAACCTGAAAATGGCAGAAAATGCATATTTTTGGAAAACTTTTTTTCGCAAAAATTTCTTAAGGGGGGACCCTTATGCAAAAATCCCAAAAAATGTATTTACTTCAGCAGCACAATACAGGTGCTGCAGCTGTAGGATATGTTTCAAAATGTCGTCAGGAGTCCCGACAGAACCCGAAAATGGCAGAAAATGCATATTTTTGGGGGTAAATCTTTGCTAAAAAAGGTATTAAAATTTTTAAAATACGGATTTGCTTCAGAAACACAATACTGGTGCTGTAGTTGTAGGAGATGTCTCAAAACGTCACCAGGAGTCCCGACAGAACCCGAAAATGGCAGAAAATGCATATTTTTGAAAAACTTTTTTTCGCTAAAATTTCGTAAGGGGGGACCCTTATAGAAAAATCCAAAAAAATGTATTTACTTCAGCAGGACAATACAGGTGCTGCAGCTGTAGGATATGTTTCAAAATGTCGTCAGGAGTCCCGACAGAACCCGAAAATGGCAGAAAATGCATTTTTTTGGGGAAAAATCTTCGCTAAAAAAAGGTATTAAAATTTTTAAAAAACGGATTTGCTTCAAAAACACAATACTGGTGCTGTAGTTGTAGGAGATGTCTCAAAACGTCATCAGGAGTTCCGACAGAACCCAAAAATGGCAGAAAATGCACATTTTTGAAAAACTTTTTTTCGCTAAAATTTCGTAAGGGCGGACCCTTATGCAAAAATCCAAAAAAATGTATTTACTTCGGCAGCACAATACAGGTGTTGCAGCTGTAGGATATGTTTCAAAATGTCGTCAGGAGTCCCGACAGAACCCGAAAATGACAGAAAATGCATATTTTTGGGGAAAAATCTTTGCTAAAAAAGGTATTAAAATTTTTAAAAAACGGATTTGCTTCAGAAACACAATACTGGTGCTGTAGTTGTAGGAGATGTCTCAAAACGTCATCAGGAGTCCCGACAGAACCCGATAATGGCAGAAAATGCATATTTTTGAAAAACTTTTTTTCGCTAAAATTTCGTAAGGGGGGACCCTTATGCAAAAATCCCAAAAAATGTATTTACTTCAGCAGCACAATACAGGTGCTGCAGCTGTAGGATATGTTTCAAAATGTCGTCAGGAGTCCCGACAGAACCCGAAAATGGCAGGAAATGCATATTTTTGAAAAACTTTTTTTCGCTAAAATTTCGTAAGGGGGGGCCCTTATGCAAAAATCCCAAAAAATTTATTTACTTCAGCAGCACAATACAGGTGCTGCAGCTGTAGGATATGTTTCAAAATGTCGTCAGGAGTCCCGACAGAACCCGAAAATGGCAGAAAATGAATTTTTGGGGGGAAAACTCTTCGCTAAAAAAAGGTATTAAAATTTTTAAAAAACGGATTTGCTTCAGAAACACAATACTGGTGCTGTAGTTGTAGGAGATGTCTCAAAACGTCGTCAGGAGTTCCGACAGAACCCGAAAATGGCAGAAAATGCACATTTTTGAAAAACTTTTTTTCGCTAAAATGTCGTAAGGGGGGACCTTTATGCAAAAATCCAAAAAAATGTATTTACTTCGGCAGCACAATACAGGTGCTGCAACTGTAGAAAATGTTTCAAAATGTCGTCAGGAGTCCCGACAATACCCGAAAATGGCAGAAAATGCATTTTTTGGGGGAAAAATCTTCGCTAAAAAAAGGTATTAAAATAAAAAAAAAACGGATTTGCTTCAGAAACACAATACTGGTGCTGTAGTTGTAGGAGATGTCTCAAAACGACATCAGGAGTTCCGACAGAACCCGAAAATGGCGGAAAATGCACATTTTTGAAAAACTTTTTTTCGCTAAAATGTCGTAATGGGGGACCCTTATGCAAAAATTCAAAAAAATGTATTTACTTCGACAGCAAAATACAGGTGCTGCAGCCGTAGGATATGTTTCAAAATGTCGTCAGGAGTCCCGACAATACCCGAAAATTGCAGAAAATGCATTTTTTGGGGGAAAAATCTTCGCTAAAAAAAGGTATTAAAATAAAAAAAATACGGATTTGCTTCAGAAACACAATACGGGTGCTGTAGTTGTAGGAGATGTCTCAAAACGACATCAGGAGTTCCGACAGAACCCGAAAATGGCGGAAAATGCACATTTTTGAAAAACTTTTTTTCGCTAAAATGTCGTAATGGGGGACCCTTATGCAAAAATTCAAAAAAATGTATTTACTTCGACAGCAAAATACAGGTGCTGCAGCCGTAGGATATGTTTCAAAATGTCGTCAGGAGTCCCGACAGAACCCGGAAATGGCAGAAAATGCATATTTTTGGGGAAAAATCTTTGCTAAAAAAGGTATTAAAATAAAAAAAAAACGGATTTGCTTCAGAAATACAATACTGGTGCTGTAGTTGTAGGAGATGTCTCAAAACGTCATCAGGAGTCCCGACAGAACCCGAAAATGCATATTTTTGAAAAACTTTTTTTCGCTAAAATTTCGTAAGGGGGGACCCTTATGCAAAAATCCAAAAAAATGTATTTACTTCAGCAGCACAATACAGGTGCTGCAGCTGTAGGATATGTTTCAAAATGTCGTCAGGAGTCCCGACAGAACCCGAAAATGGCAGAAAATGCATTTTTGGGGGAAAAATCTTCGCTAAAAAAAGGTATTAAAATTTTTTAAAAACGGATTTGCTTCAGAAACACAATACTGGTGCTGTAGTTGTGGGAGATGTCTCAAAACGTCATCAGGAGTCCCGACAGAACCCGAAAATGCATATTTTTGAAAAACTTTTTTTCGCTAAAATTTCGTAAGGGGG